>NC_090652.1:309319181-309619181 GCF_040937935.1 Hyperolius riggenbachi
GGTCGCAACATAAGAGGAGAGCGTAGCCGCAAATCGGTGTGGAGGGGGGACATTCCCCCCCTCATCTCGGGCTCTGCTCTCTGCGCTCCCCTCCTGGAATCATTAGAGGCAGCGAGCTGGCGGTGGCAGGCTGAGCACATACCTCCATCTCGCAGGAGGTCTCCGGTCTCTTAAGAGCTTCATGCTACTTCCTGTTTACACAGGAAGTAACATGAAGCACTTACTGATCGGAACCTCCTGCGAGGTGGAGGTATGTGCTCAGCCTGCCGCCACCAGCCTGCTGCCGCTAATGATTCCAGGAGGGGAGCACAGAGAGGAGAGCCCAAGGTGAGGGGGGAGGGGAATGTCCCCCCTCCCCACCGATCTGCGGCCACGTTCTCCTCTTATGTTGCGACCCCTCCTGCCCCCCCAAAAGTCCCGGAGCGGGCCCTAGGGGGGTCCCCCCCCCCCCCCACGTGGGGGCAGGGGTAGCATCCTGTATTGTTATGCCAGTGCTTGGCAAGTTATCAGCCCACAGCTCAGCTCCTATGCCCCAATCTATCCCCACCTTCTTCACCCTGTATGAAGCATCACCGCTTGACTGGGAGGTGAGGAAATAACACCTGCCCGACTCCGGTTACACCCAGGCCTTGTAGGTTCAAGGTATAGGAGCTGGATGTAGAGTGAACTATATAACTCACCAGGACCTAACAGGAGACAAGAGTAAGTCCAGTAACAACCCGAGGTCATACACGTAAGATCAGGAATATCGAAGTAGTAGACTAGGAGCAGGCAATATCAGAGTCAGGCAAACCAAGGTCGGTGCAGGCAGAGATCAAAGAGTAATCAAATTCCAGGCAAAGGGTCGGAACAGGTGGCAGTCAGAGAGTAATAATATTCCAGGCAAAGGTCAGTACACAGATATTCCAATAACAATATAATATCACACCTAGCAAAAGCACACAGCCAAAGCTATCATGGGCAATATGCAAGCGTCACAGCAGTCTTTAAATGCAGGCAAGCATCCAATCAGTGGCCAGCCGTAAACACAGCAACCGATCACACAGCAGCAGCCCTACCTGAGTGTCAGCTGACTAGGTATGTCAGCTGACACAAGTTTACAAGTCCTACCTAAGTGTCAGCTGAGTAGCAAAGTCAGCTGACACTACATCCTCCTGTGTCTAAGTGCGTACAGCTGAAGTTTGAAGCCATGCGTGGCCTTCTTGTCCCGAGAAGATGCGCGCGCACCCCTGTCGGGAGGGACGCTGGCATTGCTATGCATGCCTGTGGACTTGGAAGTGAGCGGAGCAGAAGGACCGTCGAGGAACGCATCCACATCCCCCTCAGGAAAGCTCCGTACACCCACACCTATTCACTGTACATTTTCCCAAGCATTTTAAAGTATATCTGAGACAAATGGAGAAAATGGTTTTTACTTACCTGGGACTTCTTCCAGCCCCTTGTAGTCCCTCTGCTCCCTTAATTTTCTTCAGGTCCCCTTCGCTGTGCTGGTGTTAGGCTAGTAAATTCTGTGACTCAGCTCAGTCCCAATCCCACCCCTGTGGCTGGGAGCATTCTGTGGATGCCCAGTTTGCTAACACGCACCTGGCCATGTGACCATGAAGAAGGAGGTGCTGCTTGGCTGGAAAAGAGCATGAGCTTTTGCCCGCAAACCAGCTGGATTACGGACTTCATATCGGCACAACGGAGGGGGCTAGAGGGGCAGACGGACTACGGGGGGCTGCAGGAAGCCCCAGATAAGAAAAAAACATTTTCTCCTATTTGTCTTGTGCATATTTTAAGCACATAAGCTGTGCGCTAACTAAAGCGCTGGAAGCACATGTTTTGTACCCTTACCTATACTCTGTATTATCCTCTGACTTGTTCCATTCCCAACATACACTAATTTATTAGCGTAATATGGAGGAATAGAGATAGACCTTTCATATGGTGTAATGTATTTCCATCTAATTTGTTGTGAACATGTTATAGGAAGAAATTAAAAGGAACTTTTTTTTTTTGTTTTGTTTTATGTGGTGCACAGTGTTTGAAATGTATTTGTTGTACACATATTGTTGGGTGGTTAGGGGCATGGTGAAATTGAAAATGTGGCAGCACATTTATTTTTACTAATAATAATAATATGGTAGGACATTTGATTGTCACTATGGTAGTAGAAATTAGATTGTGAGCTCCTCCGAGGACAGTCAGTGACATGACTATGTACTCTGTAATGTACTGCAGAAGATGTCAGTGCTGTTTAACTACATAATAATATTAATAATAATAATAATAATAATAATAATATGGTAGGACCTTACCCTATGACTATGGTAAAATTAGATTGTGAGGTCCTCTGAGGACAGTCAGTGACATGACTATGTACTCTGTAAAGTGTTGCAGAAAATGTCACTGCTATATAAATGCATAATAATAATATGGTAGGACCTTACCCTATGACTATGGTAAAATTAGATTGTGAGCTCTTCTGAGGACAGTCAGTGACATGACTATGTACTTTGTAAGGTGCTGCAGAAGATGTCACTGCTATATAAATACATAATAATACTATGGTATGACAATGGACTATGACTATGGTAGGAATAGATTGTAAGCTCCTCTGAGGACAGTCAGTGACATGACTATGTACTCTGTAAAGTTCTGCAGAAGATGTCAGTGCTATATGCTATATAAATACATAATAATACTATGGTAGGACATTAGACTATGACAATGACAGGAATAGATTATGAGGTCCTCTGAATTAAGTCAGCAACATGACTATGTACATTGTAACGTGCTGCAGAAGATGTCAGTGTTATATAAATACCTAATAATAATAATAATAATATGGCAGTACATTAGACATATGGTAGGATTAGATACTGTACTCTGTAAAGTGCTGCAGAAGATGTCAGTGCTAGATAAATACATAATAATTATATGGTAGGACATTAGACTATGACTATGGAAGGCAGGCCCAGATTTACATTACAGGAGCCTATAGGCACAGATGTCCTGGCACCTTAGGCTTCACCTCCCACCGGACTGGACCACAAGGGTGCTGGCTGTCCCACTTCTCCCTAACTTCCCTTGTCCATCATAGGTAGCTACCAGTATCCCGTAGCATTTGGTAGCCAGAGATATGCTCAGAAGTAAGTAGCTTGTGGTGTCACAGACTGAAGGGAGATCTGGTCAGTGGAATGCCGAGAGCTGGTTGAATAACCTCTCATTTACACTCTCATCAGGACTCTGCAAAGGAAAGGAGTGAGCTAGGCACTTGAGGAAGCGAGAGAGCCGCCTTCCCATCATCAGGCACCTGTAGGCACGTGCCTACAGTGCCTTTTGGCAAATCCAGCCCTGATGGAAGGGATTAGATTGGAAGTTCCTCTGAGGACAGTCAGTGACATGACTATGTACAAGTAATACAAGTTCATGTTAACCTATGAGTGGGATTCATGATCAGGTAGAACACAAAAGGAGGGAAGGCCCTGCCAAAGGCTTATGATCTAAAGGTAAAGGGTGGTGACACAATAGGAGGGGAGGGGGGCTGCGTCAACAGATTCCCTGATGGTCAGTCTAGGCTGAGTTGGTGTTTAGAAATCAAACCGAAGTTATCAAACAGAGGATGTTACCTTTGGTGCATTGCAGAATTTGTCTGAATTGCTGGTGAATTCTGGTAAATTTGATAGTTCCACCCGTAGAAAACTGTCTTTTCCAAACAAATCTTATAGGCCAGAGCAAATGTGTAATCAGGATGGCCTGGTCAGCTAGCAGAGACAATTTACACATTGAGTAGTGTGGTTGGTCTCTAGAGTATCCTGCAAGTCAAACAAAGCTGTAGGTGTTACAGTCTTTGTTTAAAACTACAGACAAGTCACCAGGAAATAATGTATGACTGACACAGAACATTTTGTTACATGAATGAGTATAGGGGCATCAGAATGTAAAAATATTAACTATTGCAGCCTTTAAATTCCAGAAGATGTTGTGGGGTGTTTTCAAGAAAAGGATTTTCACTCTAACAAGGGTGTACAGATGAAGGGAAGAACAATGTATGGCTTTTATTATTATTATTATTATTATTATTATTATTATTTTTCCCCCGTCTATATTGGGACATGATAGTAAAATGAGAACCTGCAAAAGACCACAAAAATAACTCTATTAAAAAGTGCAAATCAATGTTGCCTGCAAATTTTTGCAAAAGTTATTTGAAATTGTTGCAAAATATAGGTTAGTATTTTTGCGTTTTTCCCAAAAATGTGAAAAAATCTATATTTTTTACAGCAAAAAGAAAAAGAAAAAATGTGAAAAGTGCATATTTCTGTCTGTGCCCCTCTCCTTCAACACCTTCAAAAAAAAGCACTTAAAACGCACTTCTTCAAGAAGGCCTACCTCACCTCGACGCTGTCCTAACTCTCTCTGCTGAGAACTTCTTGATGCACCCCCTTCGTTTGTGTCACCACCCCCTCCCTCTAGATTGCAAGCCTTTGGCAGGGCCCTCACCCCTCATGTATCATACTTGATTGTACACCCTACTCAGAATATGTAAACCTATATTATTAGCACTACCACTCCAGTGTATGATCTGGCATTATACTACCTATATTGCATTGTGTATCTTATTGCTTTGTATTACCTGTATTGTTGTATCTATTATCTATTACCTGTATTGTGCTGTTGGTCACCTCTGTTATCATTGTCTGTAATCTTATTTTAATTTTTTTTATTTATTTATTGTATTTATAAAGCGCCAACATATTACGCAGTCTGTAATCTTATGTATTGTACAGCGCTGCTTAATATGTTGGCGCTATATAAATCCAATACATAATAATAATAATAATCAATGCAGTAAAACAATCTTTTTACTGCAACTTTTTTTACTGTGCAAAAAAATAAAAAAAAACACATTTTCAATGGAATTTTTGTTTAAAAATCAAATTGACCACAATTTTCACAAAAATGTATGTGAAAAGAGTATTGGCATTTTTGTTCATCACTGGTGCAAACATTTACACAATACGCTCATTGCCCAATGCTGTGTTTACCCTTTGTTGGATGAACTCATTCCCAGATGCTATTTCATTACATGCGATCAAATCTGTATTACACTCCATAAAGAGGAAGTCACACGAATATGTTCAGTTTGAAAAAAAAATTCGACAGCCAAAGCCGGTATAAACACGATAACCCCTCTTCAACATGATGCCATGATGGGCTTATAATTCAGAAGAATGGTTATAAGGACGTGTTGTTTGTTACAATTCTCAGAAAATTAGTGTTAATGACTTTTGGCCTCAGGGACTTATTATGCAGTCAGATTGTAAGAAAACATTTTATTCCCTAGGTCTTCTAATCTCCAGACCATTTTCTGAAATCTCTCTAGATTCAAATACTAATTAACCTATTCTGCTTACAGAAAGATAGAATCGCTTACTATGTATAAAATTTTGGTTTGCTCAGTGTTATGCAACTTATTATTGTGCAATCCCAACTGTGGAAAATGAAGTATTGTGGGTAATATTATCTCACGTACGTACCTCTTGACAAATATACTTTTAAAAGGAGCGCCCCACCGTCAAAACAGTTGAAAAGGGTGCAGGACGTATTCTGGTAAAAAGGGCACCCAATAACATAATGGGATTTGTCTCACTACATCGTTGCAGGGGGAACTGTGTTACAGAGGAATTAATCAGTTGTTCCTAAATGCCACACCAAACAGATGGCTTTTCATTTCAGACTTAAATGCTTATATGGATAGAGATTTCCTGATTGGGTGTGGCAAGGAGTTCCAAAGTCTAGTGGCAGCATGAAAGGCTCCAAAAGTTTTGAGATGGACTCTCGGGGTGACCAAGTTATTAGATCCTTTTGGTCTAAGATTGTGGGGTGTGTGATGCAGTTGTAACAGATTCTTCAGGTATCCAGGGACCAAATTGAGCAAACATTTGAATTTTTAACAACCCTGCAGCAGTATTCTGCAGTTGCAAGCAGTGCAGGTATTTGTTTGGAAGGCCTGCATAGGGACTAGGGAGGCCAGTCATGATGTGATGAAGGCGTGACCTAGGGTTGTAAGCCCCCCCCCCCCCACTTTATTTGCGCTGCTCTTGACTCAACCCCCTAATTTCTCCAGGCTAAAGATGGACTGTCCGGAACATAAAGCCATCTGCAAGTGCAGACTTTGGGACTTTCTGAGCACATGTGCACTGCACCTCCCTAGCTGCACACAAGCTGTCAGGTTTCCCAACCAGGATATGATGGTTCCAATAACATCACTAAGTAAGTACATATATCATTTTTTTCTTTACAGGGTTTACACAAAAAGATCTCGACTTAAAGTGAGACCAAAGGGAAAAATAACAGATGAGATAAACAATTAAATTATCGTCCTGCTTATTTCCTGTTTGACTTATTTAGGTAAATTTTTTATCAGCTTTTAAACTTATTTCTCCTCAAAAATGTATGAGTAATAATATTATTCCAATTGAAGAACAACAAAGATTACTTTTGATATTTACATTTTTAAACCTAATATTACCACAAAATGGAATTTTATCGTATGCTCCGTTTGAAATACGCTGTAAAAATCCACCGATGGACAGAGGTTTTATTTCAGAATTATATTCTATATTAGCCCAACATCTTTATATTGGTAAATTAAAATCACAATTAGACTGGGAAAGAGATTTCAATATAATATTTTCTGAAAAAAAATGGACTCATTGCTGTTTATCTTTAACTAGAGGTTCGTTATTTTACTCTTCCATTGAAACTTATTTTAAACTTTTCCATAGAATTTAATATACTCCAGCTAGGCTAAATGCTTTTTATCCCTCAAATTCTAAATTTTGCTTCAGAGATTGTGGTCATTATGGTGACCTTTTGGCATATATGGTGGACTTGCCCCCAAACTATCTTATTTTGGAAAGAGATTTGGAATAAAATTAAACTTATGCTTAGATTACAAATTTCTATTGATCCCACAGTTCTCCTATTGGGTAACATACCACAACATCTCCCTGATGCCAAACATAAATTAATTCAATTCATTGTTGTGCAGGCAAAAAGACATTTGGCTTCACAATGGAAGAGTCCTCTTCTCTTGGTTGATACAGTTTTTCAAGATCTAAATAGAACCATGACTTCTGAACATATTAGAGCAAAAGTTTGGGATCATTTAGAAGCTTTCTTTAAAGTTTGGAATCCCTGGACTGAGTGGCAGTTTAATCATGGGCTATCTTATGTACTCTATTCTTTTTAGATATAATGTCTATGTCTATCAACCTGCATTGCATTCTTAAGATTGCCTAGAATTTTAATAGTATACCTTAACTTATTAAGCTATTTAACTTATCTCATCTTTCCTTTCCTTTTCCCTTACACTTTTTACCCAATTTCCACCCTTAACCACCCTTCCTCTTCATTGGTTGTGTCATAGGCATGTTGTGTGATTACCACTCATGGCACACCCTCTACATCCCTTTTTTTATTCTTCCTCTTCCATAATCCCTTTCCCACTTCTCTTGTACCTTTCCTAATTTTTCCTTCCCCTTATATTCTTTTTATTTACCCTTGGAAAAGATACATTTTGAAAAAAATATATATAAAAAAATATATATAATTATCAATAGTCATATGACTTTATTTTATTATAATAATATATGATTATATATTTAGAATGTTTTTATTATACTATCTATACTATATTAACAAATTTAACTACATTTCTTGTTTATGTGAAACTCCTCATATGTGAGGAATATTTTTGTTATTTCTTCTTATGTGTCATATGTTTTTTATTCAATAAATACCTTTGAGATTGAAATTATCGTCCTGCTCCTTAAAATTACTTTAAGTATCCCATGGTTTTCTTTTATATTTAAACATTAAGAAAGTAGGTTGAATGTTTTACTGTCTCTTATCATTAAAAGCCTAATAAAGTATCCCAGTCTTAAAAAACATGAACTATTGACTTTTTTTAAAATGATTTTTCCCTGTCCTCAGAAGTGGTTTTCTGCCAGGAAAACTATTATGGCTGTAATTGGCTTATCAATGATGTTTACTATATTCCTGACAAGGTACCAACAAAACAGAAGCCTGGTTTTATCTGACTGCCACCTGGAGCCGAGAAGGATTTTTTTCCCCCTTAAAGGTTAATTGGCCTAAGCCTTGCAAGGGTTTATTGGCCTTTCCCCCGGGTTAGCTGGGGTATCTGAGGGTGCAGGAGATCAAGGTGCCTAATGTTTATTTATATATATCTGGTTGGACTTGACGGACAAATGTCTTTTTTTTTCAACCAAACCAGCTACATAGAAAAGAAAAACAAAAAACGAAAAGAATCCAGAAGATATTTGCATCAGTTTTGGCTTTATTTGTTTTATTCATTTATTTGTTTAGTTTTTTAATATTTGAATTGCTGTACTCTTTCCAAGTACACGGACATATCCAGTGTCTTCAGCAGCACGTGTAATTGAGAGTCAGTTGATATTTGCATCAATCCTAACCTAATGCAATAAACAGATCTTCAAACTATAATTGTCTGCCTGAGCTTTTGCTTGGTCTCCAGCATGTCACCGTTTACCTGGCCCCTCTTTCTGTCTATTATCATACTAGAAACGGGAATAGGATTGTCTCTAAATGCTTGTATTGTGGTTTTTAATATTAGAAAAGTGAGCAATAGACTATCATTGAAACAATGTGATCAGGTGCAACTCTGTTTGGCAGTGATGAACTTTCTCCATCAGGGCGCAATATCTACCCATATCTTATTGTGGCTCATTAGCTTTGACCTATTTTCTATTAAAAAAGTAAACTCATTGTTAATTATCCTGATACAGACATCAGTTTACAGCAGCAACTGGATTATCTCCTGGCTCTGTGGCTTCTACTGCATCAGTATCTCTAACTTAAAGCTCCGACTCTTTCTTTGGTCCAAACAAATTCTATCGGCTCGTTTACCCTATCTTCTGCTGCTGTCAATATTTGGATCTTTTGCCCAAAGTATCCCATCCATCTGGTGGATTAATTTAGTTCTAGAGAAGAAAACAGCCCAAAATGCTACACTTGGTTTTATTGTCAGTAACATAACAGTCTCTGAATTGTATTTGATGTTTAGTTTGTTCTTGGGCTGCTTCTTGCCCCTTTTTTTGACTCTTCTCTCAATAACACTCACTGTCGGCTCGCTGTTACAACACATCCGAAACATGAGGCGGAATAATTCAGACTTTGGTCAGGCTAAGCTTCAAGCCCATGTCAGTGCGATAACAACTATGGCAATGTTTCTAGGACTTGTTGTGTTCTTCTGCATCACTGAGATTCTTTTCTTGAAATCTCCAAATGTCAATATAGATGCTAAAAATGTATTTGCCTCGGTTTGTGCATTGTCTTATCCAACAGCCCAGTCTATAATTGTCTTTAAAGCCAACTCACATTTGAGGAGAAGCATCTGCGTCAAGATCGTCAAGATCTTTTGTCTGCAAATTCTTTGTTACGATAGTGCTCAGCAGCAAAATAGTGGAATTTGATGATGCTTAACTCTCTTCCTATTATTCCTGTTTATTATCATTATTATTTATTATTATTATTACCGTTAAAGTGAACCTTAAGCCAGAAAAAAATTGAGTTTTACTCACCTGGGGCTTCTACCAGCCCCCTGCAGCAGTCCTGTGCCCTCGCAGCCACTCACTAATCCTCTGGTCCCCCGCAGCCAGCTAGTTTCGTTTTTGCCGACAGGCCCGTCAGGACTGGCCATGCGTATCTTTTTCTGCATTCCTGACTGTAATTAGCGCTATTGCGGACCGCAACACGTACAAAAATACGCGTTGCCGCATTACCTACGCATAGATATGTGACAACATGTATTTTTGTATGCGTTGCAGACCGCAATGGCGCTAATTACAGTCGGGAATGCGGAAAAAGATACGTGTGGCCAGTCCTGACAGGCCTGTCGGCAAAAAAACGAAACTAGCTGGCAGCGGGGGACCAGAGGATTAGAGAGTGGCTGCAAGGGCACAGGACTGCTGCAGGGGGCTGGTAGAAGCCCCAGGTGAGTAAAACTCATTTTTTTTTTCTGGCTTAAGGTTCACTTTAAGTAAGTGAATAAGAGGTGTTGGGTTGTTATTGACCAAGTTATATAATGAGTAAAAGGTGGAGGGACCAGGAAGGGTCTTTCCTGTTCTGCAACAACACACCAATGATCCACAGTGGTCTACTAATTGCAATAATTTTATTGATAATTCTACATACAAAACCCCTAGCCTAGTATCGCCTGCCCATCGGGCTTCTTCTGACCATCTGCCAAAACCCAATGGGTGGGCAATACTATTTACAGCTACAGGGCAGCGTGGTGAGGTCACTGCTACACGGAATCCGGTAGCTGCTCGGAGTTGGATGTAGCGGTAGCGGTTAGCGGCAAGTGAGGATTTACTGTACCAGCGCTGGCCGGTGACATATATATGCGGCTGAAGTGGCTGAATGACGGTGGACCAATCCCTGGAGGTGGTGAGAACCCTCTTGGGCACCGAGCTACATAGGTGGGAGGTGGTGAGAGGCCTCCGAAGGCCACGCTGTCACTTTGGTATAACATTAGCCTTGCTTAAGCCTATCCAAACCGCTTATATCTATTGTCATGAACTGAGATGATTGTCATCTGAATGCATAAGGATGCTGGACACTTTGTTGCAATTCTGAAATTCGTGAATTTAGTATTATTCCTCTAAAGAGCAGTTTAACTGAACTACACATCCCTGCATAATAGTACCTTTGTCCTTTGGAATCATATGAGTTTCTCATACTCCCGGGAGTCTAATGGACATTATGCATGGAATGTGCAGTTGTGTGACATATGTCGGCTGTGTATATGGCTTAGGTTTTACACCACAGGCTGCCCTTTTAAGTGGGGTTTTTCTAGATGTTTTGTAGAGATGGCCCGAACCTCCGATTTTCGGTTTGTGAGCTTCCGCAAAAGTTCGGTTCGCACAAACTTTCGCGAACCGCAATAGACTTCAATGGGGAGGCAAACTTTGAAAACTAAAAACACTTATGCTGGCCAGAAAAGTGATGGAAAAGATGTTTCAAGGGGTCTAACACCTGGAGGGGGGCATGGTGGAGTGGGATACACGCCAAAAGTCCCGGGGAAAAATCTGGATGTGACGCAAAGCAGTGTTTTAAGGGCAGAAATCACATTGAATGCTAAATTGCAGGCCTAAAGTGCTTTAAAACATCTTGCATGGGTATACATCAATCAGGGAGTGTAATTAGAGTTCTGCTTCACACTGACACACCAAACTCACTGTGTAACGCGCCGCAAACATAGTGACGGCCGTGCTGGACTGGTGCGCACCATGGCCAGAGTGCAGGCCCTGGCGGTATGCAAGCCCATATGGTCGCCGGGCTGTGGTAGCTCAATGACAGACCAACAGTCACTGTCAGGTAGGTATATGCAGTGATGGGTATTATAATGTGCACCTGTCACACACAGACAGGTGCTGAACAGGCACAGTGACACTGCGTGCCCTCACGTAGGTAGGTGGGTGCACTGAAGTGAACAACATGTAGTAGGTATATGCAGTGATGGGTATTACAATGTGCACCTGTCACACACAGACAGGTAGCGGACAGGCACAGTGACACTGCCTGCACTCAACTCACGTAGGTAGGTGCACTGTGAACAACAGGTAGGTAGATATATGCAGTGATGGGTATTACAATGTGCACCTGTCACACACAGGTAGTCACTGAATGTGCTGGGCCTGGCTGTGGCACACACACAGTAGGAATTACCAAGGCTGTCTATGCAACACAAGTGTCTGTGGGACACACAAAAAAAAAAATAGATCACAAAAACAAGATTAGCTCTCAAAAGAGCTTTTGTGGGGTGCTTTTTTAGCAATAACAATCAGCCAGGAGCAAGCTAACAAGCTTACAAGAGCCTTAATAATCTTTCCCTATGAAAGTCTGTCAGCAGATTTCCCTTCACTAATTACTACAGGGACACAAATTACTATAATGGTCGGGGCTGCCTGCCTTATATAAGGGGGGGGGGTGGCTCCAGAAGATAGTGTAGCCTGATTGGCTACAACGGGCCTACTGACTGTGATGTAGAGGGTCAAAGTTGACCCTAATGGTGCACTATGGGGGTAAATCAAACTTCTGGAAAAGTTCGCGTTTGCATGCGAATGCGAACCACCCAAAGTTCGCCTGGAACCGTTCGCCGGCGAACAGTTCGGGCCATCTCTACTGGCTAACGCGAACCACCGAAAGTTCGCCTGGAGCCGTTCGGGCCATCTCTACTTATATAGATCTGACTGTGATTAGTACTGATCACTTACAAATACTATATAGTACCAATGCTGTTTAGCGACAGTGATGACGCTAATCAGCGACTTATTAGTGACTGCGGTGTAGTGGGCTTGGCACTAACTACCTAACAAAGGGGCCTAGCTAACTCACTGGCCTGTTTTTAGATCACTATGATAGTGATGGGGGGGGGGGTGATCAGATAAATTCGGAGGGAATCAGATAGCAATCGAAAACAATCAAATGCAATCAGAGGCAATCAAATGCAATCAAACGCAATCAAATGCAATTAGAAACAGACAGAGGTCAATCAGAGCCGATCACAGGGCAAATCAAGAGGCCGATCAGATGCTAATCGGAGTGAAAACAGGCGATCGGATGTTAAACTACAGCGCCTGGGAGTGCGCATGAGCGGCGCCACAGGACACATGCTGGAACTGTGAGCTCCGCATTGCAAGCGTAAGAACTGCCGCTAGAACGCACCGATCAAGACATGCAATACACCGTTTGAAAGCTGAGGATCCGAGCAATGCAGCGGTCCCCCTGGGTGTACCCCATAAGAAGTAGAATTAGCTACACCCCTCTTCTTTCTCTGCTCCGCTTTGCCAGAAAATTTTCAAAGATGGCCGCCGCACCAGCTTCCCAGGCAGGCCCCAGCCCTCCGCAGAGCAGTGAAGAGAATCCCAGAACAAGAGCGCCTCCCTCCCCGGTCTTCACCTCCCCTCACTCACTCGATCAAGGTACGTCTGCACCCCAGGACTTGGCTTCTCCCCCCGGGCTCGCTCACGCTGAAATCCCCGCTAAGGCCCATGACGCACACGATCTCCGATGCGTACAATCGGCCGCATGGACCCAGAGACCACGCGTACAGAGCCCAGCACAAAACTACGCATCCCATGAGGGAGCCCAGGGCCCAGGCATACATTTGGACGCATTGACACCCATCTCAACCCAGGGACCAGGCGTACATTTTGACGCATCTACACCTGCATCAACCCATAGCCCTGGCGTACATCTTGACGCATCAATGGCTCCATCAGCCCATGGCCAAGGCGTACATTCTGACGCATTCCGAGGGAGTATTGACCAGAGCCTAGGCGTACAAATTGGTGGAATGTCAGCAGAGCAGCTGCTCACCACCATCACAAATATATTCAGAGCCGAGCTGGAAACTGAGCTGAAGCTGGCTGTCACAGAACTCTCGGACCATATCAGTGACATTGGAGAACGGGTGGCCTCCCTGGAAACTCAAGCTGATGATTTAGTTATGGTCACCAACGCCAATACTGCAACAATTGAAAAACATGATGAGCGCTTAGATCTCATTGAAGATAAGCTTGAGGATCTCGAAAACAGGAGCAGACGAGGTAACGTTCGAATACGTGGAGTCCCGGAGTCGGTGGAGGATTTATCAGCTTTAGCTGCTAATTTGTGTCACGCCCTATTACCCCAAGTGGACCCGGTCAGATTGCAACCAGTTCGAATCCATAGGGCCCTGGTGCGCCCACGGAACTCTGCACTCCCACGCAATATAATTGCCAAGCTCTCCAGTGAGGACATCAGGGATAAAATTTTGATTGCCGCAAGAGACTTACAATGTCTCCCTGATCTGCCCCAATCAGTACAACTTTTTGCTGATTTGGCCCCCATCACTATACAAAAGAGGAGGAACATGAAACCCTTTACTACAGCTCTCCAGCAAGCCTCAATAAGATACAAGTGGGGATTCCCATTCGCCCTTATCTTTCGAAAAAACAATAAACACTATGTTTGCAAGACCCCAGATGGGGCGGCTGAGGCCCTTTCCGAAACTGGAATTCCATTTACCATTCCGGATCCCAAACCACAACAAGAGAACAAGTCTCCAAAACCTAGAAGAGAACCTCGACAGAACAGGGCATGGGCCTCCTCCAGGAATTTCCCCCCAAGACGGGGTTCTTCTGATCAAGGCCAAACTGGTGATTAACCCCCCCTTTTTGGTGCTTATTAGAGTTTTTTGTTCTAATTTCCTATACAAAGAAGACCTCCTTTTATCTTCCTTAAATAGATCCTTTGATCTACTAGACCATTCTTTTTGGTCATGACTAACTTCTAACCATTTGCATTTTCTCTTTTTTCTTAGAAGGTTCCACATATATGGACTCATATATGCTTTGTTTTCATTTGCCTAATGTTATGGTTATTGCTACTATAATGTCTTCTTGTTTAGAACTATAGCCTTACTCAGTTACTCACAACTATGTTTGTATTAAGGAAATGTTGCATGCATGCCTTGACGGTTTAATATTGATAAAAATTAGAATGCATTTTTTTTCTTTTTTGCTAGGCAGTCAGCTTGCATCTTGTGCTGTACTCCCGATGAGCAAAGTTTGGTGGCTTGTCGCCTATTTATTGACAGCTACCCACTTGCTCCCTATAGTGTCACTTATAGTACTCACTAAGCTAGTAAGCCATAATACTTTGAGTAGAATCCCTCCCAACAACTATGTCAGATCACCTACTGTTAATCTGTTTTACAAATTCCACTCCTCTCTTTTTCATCATTATAGTTACTTGAATATTAATATTCAAGTCCATTAATATCTCAACGCACAATGCCAGAGGCCTTAATTCCCCTGCTAAGAGAAATAAAGCTTTTAATACTTATGCCAAACATTCACCTGACGTTATTTGTATACAGGAGTCCCATTTCTCACCTCAGAACCCCCCTACGCATTTCCACAAACACTATACTAGAACTTTCTTATCCTCCTATAAGAAGCGTAGACGAGGAGTCATTACTCTTATTTCTGACAATTTCCCAATAGATATAACAACCCATATGGAGGATGATTCAGGGACTTATGTTATCCTTATTGGTACCTACGAAGCTAAGAAAATATGTATTGTTAACATTTATGCCCCACCAGAGAATGCTCGCTCTGTTATCTCCAGGATTTCTGAAATCTTATTAACGTTACACTTTGATAGCCTTATTTGGGCTAGGGACTTTAACTTGTCCCCAAATGACAAAATTGACCGAACACACCCTTCAAGACCATCGATAGTAAAAAAGACACAGGCCCTTTTCCAAGACCTATTTAAGGTCCATGCTTTGATAGACTTCTGGAGAGAACATAACCATAGCAAAAGAGGTTATTCTTATTATTCAGCCCCACATATCTCCTACTCTCGCATTGACTTGATTTTGATTCCCTCCTTCTGCGCCTCCTCCCTGGCATACTCTAGACACATTTTATGCCCATGGTCTGACCATGAGATTTTGTTAACGGTTATGGACTCCCCAGTTCCGAAACCGATTAGAGCACAATGGAGACTGAACGAATCACTACTGATTAAACCTAATGTATGTTCAGCAATTGAAAACTCATTGAATCATTATTTTCAGGAAAATGCCACGGAGGAAGTCAGTGATGGATTTTGTTGGATGGCTCATAAGGCTGTGGTAAGAGGTGAACTGATGAGATTATCAGCTAAAGTCAAGAGAGAGAAAGGTGCTATCATTTCTGGTCTGGAAAGGAAACTAAATATGCTCCATGCACTCAATCAAACGAATCCCTCAAGATACCTCCAAAAGCAAATATTTGAACTCCAAATTCAATTAGATACGGCCCTGGGACAGGATATAGCCATGAGGTAGACTGGAGCTTTGGCCTATGAGCAGCTCAACAAACCAAACCGATGGCTGGCTAGGAGGCTTAGGGACAAACAAGTTTCTAATAAAATCATTAAAATACGCGACAAAACAGGCAAGCCGACTTCAAATCCAGACAAAATTTACCAGACATTTTTGGATTATTATCAAAACCTTTATAGTGATGATAATCCAAATATAGCCTCTGAACAAAAGGATGCTTTTCTTAATGAAAACATTGGAATAAAGTTAGCCCAAGACACCGCAAAATTATTGAATGCTCCAATAAATGGAGAAGAATTACATGAGGCAATCAAAAGACTCAAGAGATCCAAGGCCCCAGGCCCTGACGGCCTCCCTTCCCTATACTACAAAAAATTCGAAGACACATTAAGCCCTTACCTTTTAAAATTCTTCAACTCCTTGCTGAAAGGCAAAGCCCCACCACAAGAATTTTTGGCCTCGGCGATCTGTATAATTCACAAACCGCCCAGGGACCCACCCCATCTCCTTACTGGGAGTAGACTATAAATTATTCACCTCCATGTTAGCCGTCCGATTGAATACAGTCCTGCCAGCATTAGTGCATAAGGATCAGGTGGGTTTTATTCCCTAAAGGCAGTTCCCCGATAATATAAGAAAAGTCCTGGATATACAGCATTATTGTTTACAATCATCCCAAAGTTTAGCAGTATTGTCATTGGACATGAAAAAAGCCTTTGACAAAATTAAATGGCCCTACATGCTTTCCGTTTTACAAAAATTTGGATTTTATGGTGAATACCTCAATGCCATTAAACTACTTTATTCTCTCCCCTCTGCATATTTGAAATTACCATCTTACACCCAAATGAGATTCCCTATTTGTCGAGGTACCAGAGAGGGATGGCCGCTATCCCCGGATATCTTTGCACTGGCCATTGAGCCCCTGGCGACGAAAATCCGTAATTCCTCAGAGGTTCTAGGGATCCAGATAGGTGGTCGACAATGCAAATTGAACTTATTTGCAGACGACATTCTCCTGACCCTTTCTTCCCCACACACTTCTATCCCGAATTTAATTAAGATTATCCAGGACTTCTCTATCTTCTCGGGGTTCCAATTAAACAAAGATAAGTCAGAACTTATGGTATCCCATATGCCGGTTCGAATGGTTAAAGATCATCATCTAGCAGACTCCCTGGGGTTGCAGCATCAACCTAAATTTATTAAATACCTTGGAATTAATCTTCCCTTGAACCCTAATCAATTATATGACGTAAATTTCCCCGCGCTTTATAGAAAATTATCTGCTGATCTGGATTCTTGGTCAAAAATGCCCTTATCTCTGATTGGTAAAGTTCATGCCATAAAAATGACCCTTTTCCCAAGGATCTTATATTTATTTAGAGTCTTGCCCATTGCTATAAGACCCTCCCATCTCTCAGACCTACAAAAGAAGATCCACAAGTTTATCTGGTCTAATAAGAAGGCCAGGATCAAATATTCTACGTTAGCTAGAACCAAAGACAGAGGGGGACTCAAACTACCGGTATTAATGACCTATTATAGAGCTGCAAGAGTGTCCCAATTAGTTTTAGTAAACTCAGGGACTATGGCCCCCTCCTGGGTGGATATTGAATCCCGACTAATACAGCCTTTAACTACCCAAGGAGTTATGTGGGCCACGAAAATCCCTCTGAAAAAGATACAGACCCTCTCTCCAGTATTTGGTTGTGCTATTAAATTATGGTTGAATCTTAGATTTGTGTACAAACTACAATCTCCGATTAGCTTAATGCCCACTATATTTGGTAACCCGGACTTTCCCCCTGGTTGGAATCCACAGCTCTTTTCCTGGTGGACTTCAAGGGGACTTACTAGATTGGGTAAATTCACATCTGCTTTCAAATTTATGAAACTTAGACAATTTTTGACAGATAAAGAGGTGCCTCATCAAGAACTCCCTAGGGCATTTCAAATCTTTGATTATATAGACACTATAGATAAATCTAAATATATATGCATGTATTCACTGTTTGAAACCAGATGCAGGAATGGACCCTTAAATAGGGGTCTTATTTCAGATTTTTATTTCATGTTAACTAGTGATGATGGTGTAGAGAAGTTTAAATTCCAGTTGGACTGGGAGCGTGAAACTGGCAAAGAAATGTCAGCAAGCAAGTGGGGCCATTGTTGCACCACCATGTTAAAAAATAGCCTCTTCTATTCCTCCATAGAAACTTCACTCAAGCTCTTGCATCGCACATATTATACCCCAGCAAGAATACATGCTTTTTGCCCTGATCAGACTGAGATGTGCCCTCGGGAGTGTAGACAGAAAGGTACATTATGGCATATGTGGTGGCAATGCCCCGTTGTGCAGGCCTTCTGGAAAAATATATGGAGACGTACCTTCCTCATACACAAAATAAATTTCCCGCTAGACCCCACGGTTGCTTTGCTTGGAAACAGGCCCCATAAGGTTACCTCCCTAACTAACAAGCTCCTGCATCATATAATGGCATTGGAAAGGAGGCAGATTGCTTTTAATTGGAAGTCTACTATATTTAACCCCAACCTGGTTTTCTCTAAGCTCAACGAGGCCATGCTCTCAGAGCATATCTTGGCTAAAGTCCAGGACAACTTGGTCCCCATGGATTGAACATCAGGATAGTGAGGGCTTACCCTATATCCTACATACTTTTTAGGACATTAGATCTATTCTAGTTACCCTGGCATTGTGTTGTGATAGGCTACATATATATCAACAACTTTACGGGTTATTAAGAGAGTGGACCTTTTAGGAATTTACCTCCTTTTTTGTTAGGTTGATCTGACAATCAGTATGATATGTATACGAGTGGCTTCCTCTCCCTAATGGGAGATTCCCCCCCCCCCTCCCTTCCCTGTCCTAACCTCCTCCTCCCTCATTTTCCCTTCTCCCTCCACCTCCCTTCCTTGTCCTTCTCCACTCCCCCCCCTTTCCCTATCCCCCTAGAGGCATCCCAATGGCATGATGTGGTATCTCCACCCATGGGATCTTCTTGTATCCCCTCCATATCCAACCCCCCCCCCCCCCCAACCTGCCCCACCCTGCCCCTATCTCTTCTTTCCCCTAGTGTAAAAATAGAAAATCTGGTTGTTTTCATACAAGAGCTACTACATTTGACTTTGGTAGATAGGTAAGAATGTAAGTTCAGTTTTTTTTTTGTTCGATCATTATAAATATCTAGTTGTATCTATGCTATCAATATGTGACATTCCCCCATGGGGGACTTGATATTTGATTTTTGTATGCTATCTTTGTGAACTTCTTTCTTACACAATAAACACCCTTGAAACGAAACAACAGCGCCTAGATGATAATATGTCACTCAGACCTCAATCAAAGCTGGTGACAGTCAATCACAGTGCAGCTGTCAGATGCCAAAGGATGTAAACAGCAATCAATCACAGGGCAAACCAGAGATGACCAGATGCCAATCACAGTGCAAACAGGCAATCAGATGGCAAAAACAGTGCACAGACCGATTAGATGTCACTCAGACCTCAATCAGAGCTGATGACAGGTGGCCAGATGTCAATCACACGGCAACTGTCAGATGCCAAGCAATGTAAACAGAGATCAATCACAGGGCAATCAGAGATGATAAAAGGCCAAACAGAGCTGGTGACAGGCATCAAATGTCAATCCACAGTGCACAGACAATTGGAAGTCACTCAATGTCACTCAGACTTCAACCAGAGCTGTGACAGGCGACCAGATGTTAATCAGACCTCAGTCAGACGCATGTCATGGCCAGTGAGGGGGGGTAGTGGGGGTGATCAGCGGCGATCGAGGGGGATCGAGCAGGAAAACATGTGGAATCTTACATACAGGACTGCCGTCCTCTCTGGTGGGAATGCTGTGACCACCAGAGGAGGAGGCAGCCAGTATAGTACAGGTTGTTTACTAAACAACCTGTATTATACGCATTCTATAGGCCAGATCATGCGCAAACAGACCGCCGGTGCAGCTAATTGGCCTGTGGGCTGATGACAGAGGGGGGCCGCAAAAGATGCTGGCCGATGTGCGATCGCCCGCAATTCAGAGCCCCAGGACCTTATGCCGATCGGCGTTAGTTGGTCCTGGGGCTGCCGCCGCGGCCACGCCCATCCAGTGAAAATAGCGTAATGAACAAAAGTGCTTCATTTTTACAATACATATTTTGCAGATTATGATTATCAGTAGTCAGAACCTGGTTGGTGAGCAACAGTACCTGTTAAAGAGAAACCGTGACCAAGCATTGAACTTCATCCAACTCAGTAGCTGATGCCCCCCTTTCCATGATAAATCTTCTCTTTTTCTCAAATGGATCATCAGGGGGCTCTGTATGGCTGATATTGGGGTGAAACCCCTCCCACAGTGTGATGTCAGGACCATGGTCTTGACATCACACTGTGGGAGCCTTGTTGCATTGTTGGAAATAACAGCTGTTTCCAACTGCCACAAAAAGCAAGCAGCATCTCCTTCCACTGACATCACCTGCCAGCAGTAAAAATGTCCCCACATGATAAATGTCAGGATGTAAATAAGGGAGAGGAAAGATTTTACAATGGGCAAACACTGACTAAATCCTTTCTGCATAATTATTGTAAAAACTGGTGAAAAAGCCTGCCCATTAAAAAATGGGTGCTAGGCCACGGGGACCCCTCCCCTCCCCCCCACGCGAGCCAAGATGTATCCCGCTCGCCGGTCCTCCACTGCTGTCTGCAATATATGCACACAGAGAGATGTTGTTTGCTTGGCAGTTGGAAAAAGCTGCTATTTCCCACAATGCAGCGGGGTTCACAGACAGCAAACTGTCAAGTCTGGAAACAGGGACACACACACACAAGGACAGGACGCAGAGACACAGGGGTGCTATTATAGAGGATGATGCACTTTTTAATTACATTAATTTCATTGGAGTTCCTCTTTAAAATGCATGAACTATTGACCTTTTTATTAATCCCGCCCTGTCCTCAGAAGTTGTATTTGCTCATCAGTGATGCTTACTATATTCCTGACAAGGTACCAACAAGATAGAAGCTTTAACTTCCATGCCTAGAAATTATCTCTTTCAAGCAGCAAAATAAAACAAGTAATATGTTTTGTACTGTACATACACATGTCTATCTCATCATGTCACAAATCGCCTCGGGTACACGTGAAGTCTGATTTAATCTGACTGTCACCTGGCATCGGGAAGGAGTTTTTTGTTTATTGGCCTAAGCCTTGAAAGGGCTTTGTTTTTGTTTTTTGTTTTTTTGCCTTCCTTTGGACCAATTTGGATACCTGAGGGTGCAGGAGATAAAGGTGTCTAATTTTACTTTTTTTTTTCTGCTTGGACTTGATGGACAAATGTTTGTTTGTTTGTTTTTACCAAACTAACTTTGTAAAATAAAAAAGTGAAAAGAATCCACTGACTATTTTCATCCATTTTGCCTATACTTGTTTAGTTTTTCAATATTTGAATTGCTGTACTCTTTCCAAGTACACGGACATATCCAGTATCTTCAGCAGCGCGTGTAATTGAGAGCCGGTTGATATTTGCATCAATCCTAACTTAATGCAATAAACAGATCTTCAAACCATAATTGTCTGCCTGATCTTTTGCCTGGTCTCCAACATGGCATCTGCTACATGGCTCTTCTGTCTGTCTTTTATCATATTAGAAACAGGAATAGGATTGTCTCTAAATACTTGTATTGTGATGTTTAATATTAAAAAAGTGAGCAATCGACTAACACTGAAAGGATGTGATCAGGTACAACTCTGTTTGGCATTGGTGAACCTTCTCCATCAGGGCGCAATATCTACCCATGTCCTAATGTGGCTTGTTAGCTTTGACTTATTTTGTATTCAAGAAGTAAACTCACTATTAATCATTCTTATACAGACTTCAATTTACAGCAGCAACTGGTTGATTTCCTGGCTCTGTGGCTTCTACTGCATCAGCATCTCTAACTTAAAGCTCCGACTCTTTCTTTGGTCCAGACAAATTCTGTCAGCTTATTTACCCTATCTTATGCTGCTGTCAATATTTGGATCTTTCGTCCAATCTGTCCCATCTATCTGGTGGGTTAATTTAGTTCTAGAGAAGAAAACAGCCGGGAATGTGACATTAGGTTTTTTGGTCAGTAACGCAAGAGTCTCTGAATTGTATTTGATTTTTAGCTTGCTCTTAGGCTGCTTCTTGCCCCTTTTTTTGACTCTTCTCTCAATAACACTCACTGTCGGCTCGCTGTTACAACACATCCGAAACATGAGGCAGAATAATTCAGACTTTGGTCAGGCTAAGCTGTACGCCCATGTCAGTGCGATAACAACTATGGCGATGTTTCTTGGACTTGTCGTGTTCTTCTGCATCACTGAGATTTTTTTCTTTATATATCCAAATGACACTGTAGATGCTAAAAATATATTTCTCTCAGTTTGTGCATTGTCTTATCCAACAGCCCAGTCTATAATTGTCTTTAAAGCCAACTCACATTTGAGGAAGAGCTTCTGTGTCAAGATTATTTGTCTGAAAAGTCTTTGTTACGATAGTGCTAAAGATCAAGGCACCAAAAGTGTGGAATTTGATGATGCTTAAAGGGACTCCGAGCTCAAAATAAAAATGAAATTGCTACCCACCTTTGGCTTTCTGCAGCCCAGTGTAGGTTGGGAGGTTCCACGACGGCGTCCTGGCTCTTCTCCTGGGCCTTCCTCAGAAATGGCTGCCCAGCGGCTCCGGCCGACACTGGGCCCGAGTGTCGGGTTCCTTCTTCCTCAAACGTCACGCTGTCGTCACCACACCGGCCGCCTCGCGTCATCACAGCGGCCGCCGTGACCTTATGACACATGCGCGGTTTCTGATTTCTTTTGAGCTCGGAGACCCCTTAACTCTCACCCTATCATTCCTGTTTATTATTATTATTATTATTATTAGTAGTAGTATTATTATTATTATTATTAATAATAATGTATAAAGTGCCAACATATTCCATGGCACTGTACAAAGTAAGAAACAAACATGGGGTACATAATAATACAGACAATGTTATACACCAAATATACAAAATACAGAACTGGTAATGAAATACAGAATTGATCCAAAATACAGAATTGGTATTTACAGTGACAAAAGTAACATGATGAATAAAATGTATAACAATTCCTGGACAATGGTTAATTTGCATATATTCAGCAGTGATGCACTGAGAGACATCTCGAGCTCACTCCAACCTGAATTATCGCAAATTCTTTCTGTTTTAAGAAAGCAAACTTTTGTAATTCCAGGACAAAAAATGGTGAGAGAGTCCTGCCCTTGTGAGCTTACAATTTAAAAGAATAGGGGGAAATGAGGTGGGGTAATATACAATAAACATATCTGGAGGCAGTGTGTTTTTAATATATTTAGTAGGAGTGCAATTAGTCTTTAGATCAAAGGGGACAAGGCCTAAGGTAGAGCGTATACTTGTCAAAATAAAAAGTGAGTTTTGACGGAGCGTTTTAGGTTAACAATGGTTGGAGAGTGACGGATGTATTGTGGAAGGGCATTTCAGAGGAGTGGTAAAGCACATAAGAAATCTTGTATACGTGAATGTGAGGAGGTAATTCTAGAGGCAGACAAAAGAAGGTGATGTGTATATCTGAGATTGCGATTAGTATCTGGTTAGCATTAGAAATGGCCCAAACGAACTTCCACAAAAGGTTTGGTTAGCACAAACTTTCGCGAACCGCAATAGACTTCAATGGGGATGCAAACTTTGAAAACTAGAAACATTTATGATGGCCACAAAAGTGATGGAAAAGATGTTTCAAGGGATCTAACACCTGGAGGGGGGCATGGTAGAGTGGTATAGACACCAAAAATCCGGGGGAAAAATCTGGATTTGACGCAAAGCAGGGTTTTAAGGGCAGAAATCACATTAAATGCTAAATTGCAGGCCTAACGTGCTTTCAAAACATCTTGTATGTGTATACATCAATCAGGGAGTGTAATTAGAGTACTGCTTCACACTGACACACCAAACTCACTGTGTAACGCACCACAAACAGCTGTTTGCGTAGTGACGGCCGTGCTGGACTGGTGCGCACCATGGCGAGAGTGCAGGCGATATGGTCGCCGGGCTGTGGTAGTTCAATGATAGAACAACAGTGACTGTCCAGCTGATCAAATTTGGTCTGTCCACAATGAAGCAACGACCTTATTAACGTCTTGTATGTAGGTAGACATAGGTAGGTTCCCCAGTATAGGTAGGTCGGCATAGGTAGGTGTCCCAGTATAAGTAGATAGGCATAGGTAGGTGCCCCAGTAGTTAGCTAGGCATAGGTAGGAGTCCCAGTATAGGTAAGTAGGCATAGGTAGGTGTCCCAGTATAATTACTCAATACAAAGTGCGCTCCCTCACTCCTGGTACACTCCCAAATTTCAGGCAAAATATATACAAAAGATTGTAACAAAAATAAATATATAAAAAAAAAAAAAAAAACGTATATGTGGCTCAGTTCATCATTTTACGTGTCCATGGATCGCAGAATCAGTCACCAAGCATGTAGTGTGTAATCCAATTTCTGTCAAAATAATCCTGCGCTCACATGTATCTCCTCCACTCCGTGTTTGTATCATTCATAAGAAAAAAAGGGGGAGAAACAAAGACATAGCGTGATACTGTTTCAATAGCCTATCACTTATTATATAAACCAAAAACCTTAATCCACCAACATTCAGTTGATATATGTTCCCACCATGTGCTACCGCTGCCGGGCCACAGACAGCAGGAAAAACTTTATGCAGTAAGCACGCACTCCAAAATGTCCAAACAGTGAAGTAGACACCCTCACAGTGATTGAACCACAGATAGAGTCTCACAGGTCCTCACCATCTAAAGTAGCTGCCCAGACACAGACAGCAATAAAGGCCCACGAGTTCAGTTCACCTCCTCCTGTGTACAAGTTGTAACACCACCACCACTAGCCTCTCACCTTCTTGGTTGCTGCCCAGATTATAAGACAGCAGCCACACTTTAGCTATATCCCCAACACTTTCCACAGCGTTTCTTCAGCGGTACAGACAGATCTCCCAGCTTAAAAGGCTTGTTAGACCTAATGACTGAAGGAGCTTGACATAGTGTAAAACTGTATCATTTATTAAAAAATTAAAAGTAGTGCACTCACATCTTCCCAGTAAAAAATGCGCATATCAGCAAGGCAGATCCAGCATGTTGACTCGCCCACGCCTCTAAGCTCCGCCCACGCCTCTAAGCTCAGCTGGGCGGAGCTTAGAGGCGTGGGCGAGTCAACATGCTGGATCTGTCTTGCTGATATGCGCATTTTTTACTGGGAAGATGTGAGTGCACTACTTTTAATTTTTTAATAAATGATACAGTTTTACACTATGTCAAGCTCCTTCAGTCATTAGGTCTAACAAGCCTTTTAAGCTGGGAGATCTGTCTGTACCGCTGAAGAAACGCTGTGGAAAGTGTTGGGGATATAGCTAAAGTGTGGCTGCTGTCTTATAATCTGGGCAGCAACCAAGAAGGTGAGAGGCTAGTGGTGGTGGTGTTACAACTTGTACACAGGAGGAGGTGAACTGAACTCGTGGGCCTTTATTGCTGTCTGTGTCTGGGCAGCTACTTTAGATGGTGAGGACCTGTGAGACTCTATCTGTGGTTCAATCACTGTGAGGGTGTCTACTTCACTGTTTGGACATTTTGGAGTGCGTGCTTACTGCATAAAGTTTTTCCTGCTGTCTGTGGCCCGGCAGCGGTAGCACATGGTGGGAACATATATCAACTGAATGTTGGTGGATTAAGGTTTTTGGTTTATATAATAAGTGATAGGCTATTGAAACAGTATCACGCTATGTCTTTGTTTCTCCCCCTTTTTTTCTTATGAATGATACAAACACGGAGTGGAGGAGATACATGTGAGCGCAGGATTATTTTGACAGAAAAAGGTGTCCCAGTATAGGTAGGTAGGCATAGGTAGGTGTCCCAGTATAGGTAGATAGGCATAGGTAGGTGCCCCAGTAGTTAGCTAGGCATAGGTTGGAGTCCCAGTATAGGTAGGTAGGCATAGGTAGGCTCCCTAGTATAGGTAGGTAGGCATAGGTAGGTGTCCCCGTAGTTAGCTAGGCATAGGTAGGAGTCCCAGTATAGGTAGGTAGGCATAGGTAGGTGTCCCCGTATAGGTAGGTAGGCATAGGTAGGTGTCCCAGTATAGGTAGACAGGCATAGGTAAGTGCCCCAGTAGTTAGCTAGGCATAGGTAGGAGTCCCAGTATAGGTAGGTAGGCATAGGCAGGTGTCCCAGTATAGGTAGGTAGGCATAGGTAGGTGTCCCAGTATAGGTAGACAGGCATAGGTAAGTGCCCCAGTAGTTAGCTAGGCATAGGTAGGAGTCCCAGTATAGGTAGGTAGGCATAGGTAGGTGTCCCAGTAAAGGTAGGTATGCATAGGTAGGTGTCCCAGTATAGGTAGATAGGCATAGGTAAGTGCCCCAGTAGTTAGCTAGGTACAGGTTGGAGTCCCAGTATAGGTAGGTAGGCATAGGTAAGTGCCCCAGTAGTTAGCTAGGTATAGGTTGGAGTCCCAGTATAGGTAGGTAGGCATAGGTAGGTGTCCCAGTATAGGTAGGTATGCATAGGTAGGTGTCCCAGTATAGGTAGATAGGCATAGGTAGGTGTCCCAGTAGTTAGCTAGGCATAGGTAGGAGTCCCAGTATAGGTAGGTAGGCATAGGTAGGTGTCCCAGTAGTTAGCTAGGCATAGGTAGGAGTCCCAGTATAGGTAGGTAGGCATAGGTAGGTGTCCCAGTATAGGTAGATAGGCATAGGTAGGTGTCCCAGTAGTTAGCTAGGCATAGGTTGGAGTCCCAGTATAGGTAGGTAGGCATAGGTAGGTGTCCCAGTATAGGTAGGTATGCATAGGTAGGTGTCCCAGTATAGGTAGATAGGCATAGGTAGGTGTCCCAGTAGTTAGCTAGGCATAGGTAGGAGTCCCAGTATAGGTAGGTAGGCATAGGTAGGTGTCCCAGTAGTTATCTAGGCATAGGTAGGAGTCCCAGTATAGGTAGGTAGGCATAGGTAGGTGCCCCAGTATATGTAGGTAGGTAGGCATAGGTAGGTGTCCCCGTATAGGTAAGTAGGTGCCCCAGTAGGGGCAGATAGGGCTGTATAATGTCAGTGTCAGTGGGCAACACAAAAAAAACACATCAAGAGAACATTAGCTCTCAAAAGAGCTTTTGAGGGGTGTTATTTTAGCAATAACAATCAGATCAGCCAGGAGCAAGCTAACAAGCCTACAAGAGCCTAACTAATCTCTCCCTATGAGAGTCTGCCAGCAGCTGTCCCTTCACTAACTACTGCAGGCACACGAGTGAGTGTAATGGCCAGCACTGCCTGCCTTTTATAAGGGGGGGAGTGGCTCCAGGAGAGAGTGTAGCCTAATTGGCTACAATGTGCCTGCTGACTGTGATGTAGAGGGTCAAAGTTGACCCTAATGGCGCACTATGGGGGCAAATCGAACGTCCACAAAAGTTCACCTTCACTGGCGAACGTGAACCACCGAAAGTTCGCCTGGAACTTTCCTGGTTCAGGCCATCTCTAGTTAGCATGAGGCTAGCATCTGGAGACTAGTGGGTAGATGTACAGAGGGGAAAGATTTTGGAGAGCTTTGTCGGTTACCGGCAAGAGTTTGAACTGGATCCTCTGGTTATTTGGTAGCCAATGAAGAGCTTGATAGAGAGGAGCAGCAGAGGAAGAGCAAGAAGAAAGATGAATGAGAGGAGCAGCCGATTTCAGTACAGATGGACTGTACTGTTTAGCAGTGAGCTGTTATTTATGCTTACTTACTAATTGTAGAAGTGACAATCTACTGTATGTGCTTAGTATGAATGTATAACGATCCTGCCCCCCCCCCCCACCACCACCACCACCACCACCACCTTCTGCTATTGCATTTTACAGCCACAATTTTACTTACTTTTAGACAGCACATTCACTTATAGTGTTGACCCCCCACGGAAATCTAGGGATAGTTTTGGGGTGAGCCAGTTAGAGTACCAGTATGTTTTTGGATGTAGAAGGAAGTGAACATTTTCTGTGTAAAATTTTGTTTGGTTTTGTTTTTCATTAATTTGTAAGTCTAGATCTCTATGAAAATTGTTTTCTTTAAGATGTTTCTTCCTTTGTGTTTAAAAGAACTATAGTATGCATTGTATTTTGTGTTTTTGTGTGCTTTAAAAACGTAGTTTTTATTTGCCTCATAAGTTTGAGAAACCTTTGATGCAGTTAAATAAAATAAATAAAAAAAACAAAACTGGACACTGTAGACTCTATCCTATATAATAAAACCCCTGTGTCTCTGCATCCTGCATGTGTGTGTGTGGTGTGTGTGTGTGTGTGTGCGTGTGTGTGTGTGTGTGTGCGTGCGTGCGTGTGTGTGTGTGTGTGCGTGCGTGTGTGTGTGTGTGTGTGTCCCTGCTTCCAGACTTGACAAATTGCTGTCTGAGAACCTCATTGCATTGTGGGAAATAACAGCTTTTTCCAACTGACAAGCAAGCAACATCTCCCTTGTGCATATACTTCGGACAGCAGTGGTGGACGGGCGAGTGGGAAGTGTTGGTATGCGCTTTTGCTGGATTTACTGGCCGTTGACTTGCGCATGTTTTTTAATGTGCGGGACTTTTACTAGTAGATTTACATAGCTCTTAACTGTCCCTCTTTCAGAGGGTCAATTTGCAATTTGCATTTTGTCGCCATGCAGTCATAAATGTAATACAGATGAGAGGTTCAATAAACAATAAACAGTAATTGGTGTTGTCCAGAATGCGCACAATGCGTGGGTCGCGTTCAATGCAGTCCTAGGCCGAAGAGGTCATAGCCTAGGGTCACAAAAACCTGTTTATTTGGGCAATTTCAATGGTGGCGAGTCTGACGTACATAAATCGCAGCAATGGCCGTTAGCAACGTCTGAATCTCACGAAATGTCTCATGCAGGTAGAAGACATATTGTTAGACTTGGGCTCCAAAGATGGGTTACCTACATCTCTGCAAACCAGAGTTACAGGGCTCCAAATTTGGTAAAATCCCCCATAGGCTTTCATTGGGCCTCCTATTTACAGTTCCAAAATCTCACATCTTTTCAAAGGGCAATTGCTCAGCAGTGGCAAATTTTCTAGCATTGTAGGGACCCTTAGGGGGAACATGACTGGTGAGTTTCGGGCCCCTAGGCCAAAGAGGTCATAGCCTAGGGTCACAAAAACCTGTTTATTTGGGCAATTTCAATGGTAGTTATGCTGACGTACATACATCTCAGCCATGGCCGTTAGCAACGTCTGAATTTCACGAAATGTCTCATGCAGGTAGAAGACATATTGTTAGACTTGGATTCCAAAGATGGGGTCCCTACATCTCTGCAAACCAGAGTTACAGGGGTGCAAAATTGGTAAAATCCCCCATAGGCTTTCATTGCCTCCCTATTTCACTTTCCAAAATCTCACATCTTTTCAAAGGGCAATTGCTCAGCAGTGGCAAATTTTCTAGCGTTGTAGGGACCCTTAGGGGGAACATGACTGGTGAGTTTTGGGCCCCTAGGCCGAAGAGGTCATAGCCTAGGGTCACAAAAACCTGTTTATTTGGGCTATTTCAATGGTGGCGAGTCTGACGTACATAAATCGCAGCAATGGCCGTTAGCAACATCTGAATCTCACGAAATGTCTCATGCAGGTAGAAGACATATTGTTAGACTTGGATTCCAAAGATGGGGTCTCTACATCTACCGTTCCAAAATCTCACACCATTTCAAAGGGCAATGGCTCAGCAGTGGCAAAACTCACCAGTCATGATCCCCCTAAGAGTCCCTACAATGCTAGAAAATTTGGTACTGCTGAGCCATTGCCCTTTGAAAAGATGTGAGATTTTGGAAAGTGAAATAGGGAGGCAATGAAAGCCTATGGGGGATTTTACCAATTTTGCACCCCTGTAACTCTGGTTTGCAGAGATGTAGGGACCCCATCTTTGGAATCCAAGTCTAACAATATGTCTTCTACCTGCATGAGACATTTCGTGAAATTCAGACGTTGCTAACGGCCATAGCTGAGATTTATGTATGTCAGCATCACTACCATTGAAATTGCCCAAATAAACAGGTTTTTGTGACCCTAGGCTATGACCTCTTTGGCCTAGGGGCCCGAAACTCACCAGTCATGTTCCCCCTAAGGGTCCCTACAATGCTAGAAAATTTGCCACTGCTGAGCAATTGCCCTTTGAAAAGATGTGAGATTTTGGAAAGTGAAATAGGGAGGCAATGAAAGCCTATGGGGGATTTTACCAATTTTGGACCCCTGTGACTCTGGTTTGCAGAGATGTAGGGACCCCATCTTTGGAATCCAAGTCTAACAATATGTCTTCTACCTGCATGAGACATTTCGTGAAATTCAGACGTTGCTAACGGCCATAGCTGAGATTTATGTATGTCAGCATAACTACCATTGAAATTGCCCAAATAAACAGGTTTTTGTGACCCTAGGCTATGACCTCTTTGGCCTAGGGGCCCGAAACTCACCAGTCATGTTCCCCCTAAGGGTCCCTACATTGCTAGAAAATTTGCCACTGCTGAGCAATTGCCCTTTGAAAAGATGTGAGATTTTGGAAAGTGAAATAGGGAGGCAATGAAAGCCTATGGGGGATTTTACCAATTTTGCACCCCTGTAACTCTGGTTTGCAGAGATGTAGGGACCCCATCTTTGGAATCCAAGCCTAACAATATGTCTTCTACCTGCATGAGACATTTCATGAAATTCAGACGTTGCTAACGGTCATGGCTGAGATTTATGTACGTCAGCATAACTACCATTGAAATTGCCCAAATAAACATGTTTTTGTGACCCTAGGCTATGACCTCTTTGGCCTAGGGGCCCGAAACTCACCAGTCATGTTCCCCCTAAGGGTCCCTACAATGCTAGAAAATTTGCCACTGCTGAGCAATTGCCCTTTGAAAAGATGTGAGATTTTGGAACTGTAAATAGGAGGCCCAATGAAAGCCTATGGGGGATTTTACCAAATTTGGAGCCCTGTAACTCTGGTTTGCAGAGATGTAGGGAACCCATCTTTGGAGCCCAAGTCTAACAATATGTCTTCTACCTGCATGAGACATTTCGTGAGATTCAGACGTTGCTAACGGCCATTGCTGCGATTTATGTACATCAGACTCGCCACCATTGAAATTGCCCAAATAAACAGGTTTTTGTGACCCTAGGCTATGACCTCTTCGGCCTAGGACTGCATTGAACGCGACCCACGCATTGTGCGCATTCTGGACAACACCAATTACTGTTTATTGTTTATTGAACCTCTCATCTGTATTACATTTATGACTGCATGGCGACAAAATGCAAATTGCTATCCGCACGCTTCTTGTCCTCATGCAAGGACTGGGTTGTTGTGTCTCAAAGCGTGGCCTTCTCCTCCTGCGCCACCCTCCTCCTGTTCCATCACGTGTGCTGCTGCTGGGTTAGCGTTACCGGTCCCTTTTCCTGGAACCTCTTATATGTATTACATTTATGACTGCATGCCGACAAAAAGCATGTTACCTGTGCAAAGAAAACAGACATTTCCCGCATTTAAAAGACAGTTTTCCCTTTGAAACTTTAAAATCGATTTTCTCAAAAACTATAAGCTCTTTTTGCTACATTTTTTTCCTCTTGTACCCACTCCCAAGGTGCACATACCTTGTAAATTTGGGGTATGTAGCATGTAAGGAGGCTTTACAAAGCACAAAAGTTCGGGTCCCCATTGACTTCCATTATGTTCGGAGTTCGGCTCGAACACCCGAACATCGCGGCGATGTTCGGCCCGAACCCGAACATCTAGATGTTCGCCCAACACTACACGTGACCCGTTCGGCCAACCACAGCGCTAGCCGAACGTTCGGGGAACGTTCGGCCATGCGCTCTTAGTTCGGCCATATGGCCGAACAGTTTGGCCGAACACCATCAGATGTTCAGCCGAACTCGAACATCACCCGAACAGGGTGATGTTCTGCAGAACCCGAACAGTGGCGAACACTGTTCGCCCAACACTAATCTACACCTGGCCACCTATGTTAGATCACCTATGGCTGGCTACCTATACTGCAGACATCTACACCTGGTTACTTATACTAGAGCACCTATGGCTGGCTACCTATACTGCCTACATCTACTCCTGGCCCCCTATACTAGAGCACCTATGCAGGGCCGGATTTGTACCTTTTACCGCCCAAGGCCCATCGTCACTGGAATCCTGGAGAGGTAAAGTTACTTTCTCTACTGCTACTTTGCGGGAATATGCAGGGTGAGAATCGGGGAAACGGGGAGAGAGGGGCGCTGCGCAAAGTGATGCGGCCACTGGCCGTTAACAGGAAGCTGGCTGCACAGTGCTGCCCGGCTGGCCACAGTAGACAGCCTGCCGGGCTCGCTCGCTCGCTCCACCCGCGTGCATCACTTTAAGCCGGCATAGTGAAGGGGCAGCTGTGGGCTAACCAAGTGGCTGCTCTCAGGGCTGGCAAAGGACAGGTGCAGTCAACCTGTCACCACCCGCCCCTGGGATTCCGGTAGATTCTGGCACCCTAGGAACTGGCCTTGGAGGCCTTTCCCCAAATCCGGCCCTGCACCTATGGCTGGCTCCCTATACTGCCTACATCTACTCCTGGCCACCTATACTAGAGCACCTATGGCTGGCTACCTATATTGCCTACATCTACTCCTGGCCACATATACTAGAGCACCTATGGCTGGCTACCTATACTGCCTACATCTACTCCTGGCCACCTATACTAGAGCACCTATGGCTGGCTACCTATACTGCAGACATCTACACCTAGCCACCTATACTGGAGCACCTATGGCTGGCTTCCTGTACTGCAGACATCTACACCTGGCCACCTATACTGGAGCACCTATGGCTGGCTACCTATACTGCAGACATCTACACCTGGCCACCTATACTAGAGCACCTATGGCTGGCAACCTATACTGCAGACATCTACACATGGCTACCGATACTAGAGCACCAATGGCTAGCAACCTATACTGTAGACATCTACACCTGGCTACCTATACTGGATATACCTCGGCTTATACTCGGGCCAATAATTTTTCCCTTGTTTTTAGGGTATAAGTTGGGGGGTCGGCTTATACTCGGGTCGGCTTATACTCAGGTATAACAAGTAACTTGTCTATATATCTTATCTAACGTTTAGATAGTTTACACAGCAAATCTAGCTACAAACAGCTTTAAAAGAATATGATTATTTAATCCTGTGATACAATGACAACAGCCATGTTGTTTGTAAGCATTACACAGAGGCAGGCTTATCTGCATCTTGAGCAACAAAACCTAATCCCCCTTCCTCCTCCCTCCTCCCCTCTACCTCTGAAATCTCTGGCTAGTAATACCTCCCCCTCCTCCTGCCCAGACTGAGCTCCAGGCATGCTCAGTTGTACCAAAATTCGGTTCGGGTACTTTCGAATTCGGGTCCGCATGATATTCGAATTCGCCTTCGACCACGAAATTCGGTTGGAATTCATATTCGGTTCAGGGTTACGCCTCAAAATTCGGTAAAATTTGTGTTCGCGAATTCGGGTTTTTTGTGTGTTTTTTTTAAAGGGAAATCACATTGAAATAGGTGTACTTAAAGAGAACCTGTACTGAGTAAAATTATTTAAAATAAACACTCAAGGTAACTTTAAATAAACATTACATAGTTACCTTGCCATTAGTTCCTCTCAGAAGCTCACCATTTTCTTCTGACAATTATCCCTTCCAGTTCTGACAGTATTTTGTCAGAACTGAAATATATCAGTTGCTCTCAGTTATATATCAGTTGCTGTCAGTTACAGCTGAGAGGAGAACTGATGTGTCCATGTTTCCTTATGGCTCAAGTGGGCGATGTTACAGTTTAACTGTGTGCTGACCAGAAAGTGGTTATGGTGTAATGGCCATTTTCAAAATGGAGGACGGAGAATTCCATTAATCACAGTGGACAAACAGGATGCAGGAGAGAAGAAAGAGATTGAGGAGTAGACTACACTGGAGGTAAGTATGACTTGTGTATGCTTATTTTGACTTTTAATTTTCAGTTCAGGTTTTCTAAAACAAAGCTAAAAACGTGACGTGTGGCACTGGCAGCAGGCAATGCATTGTGTGGACCCTGGAGGTGGAACCACTGACAGCAGGAGGATAAATACAGCAGAAGGAGGATAAATACAGCAGCAGGAGGAGGAGTGACGTGTGGCACTGGCAGCAGGCAATGTATTGTGTTGACCCTGGCGGTGGGGCCACTGACAGCAGGAGGATAAATACAGCAGCAGTAGGAGGAGTGACGTGTGGCACTGGCAGCAGGCAATGCATAGTGTGGACCCTGGTGGTGGGACCACTGACAGCAGGAGGATAAATACAGCAGCAGGAGGATAAATACAGCAGCAGCAGGAGGAGGAGTGACGTGTGACACTGGCAGCAGGCAATGTATTGTGTTGACCCTGGCGGTGGGACCACTGACAGCAGGAGGATAAATACAGCAGCAGTAGGAGGAGTGACATGTGGCACTGGCAGCAGGCAATGTATTGTGTGTACCCTGGTGGTGGGGCCACTGACAGCAGGAGGATAAATACAACAGTAGCAGCAGGAGGAGGAGTGACGTGTGGCACTGGCAGCAGGCAATGCATAGTGTGGACCCTGGCGGTGGGACCACTGACAGCAGGAGGATAAATACAGCAGCAGGAGGATAAATACAGCAGCAGCAGGAGGAGGAGTGACGTGTGGCACTGGCAGCAGGCAATGTATTGTGTTGACCCTGGCGGTGGGACCACTGACAGCAGGAGGATAAATACAGCAGTAGGAGGAGGAGTGACGTGTGGCACTGGCAGCAGGCAATGTATTGTGTGGACCCTGGTGGTGGGACCACTGAAAGCAGGAGGATAAATACAGCAGCAGGAGGAAGAGTGACGTGTGGCACTGGCAGCAGGCAATGTATTGTGTTGTTCCTGGCGGTGGGACCACTGACAGCAGGAGGATAAATACAGCAGCAGGAGAATAAATACAGCAGCAGCAGGAGGAGGAGTGACGCGTGGCACTGGCAGCAGGCAATGTATTGTGTTGACCCTGGCGGTGGGACCACTGACAGCAGGAGGATAAATACAACAGCAGTAGGAAGAGTGACATGTGGCACTGGCAGCAGGCAATGTATTGTGTGGACCCTGGCGGTGGGACCACTGACAGTAGAGGGATAAATACAACAGCAGCAGCAGGAGGAGGAGTGATGTTTGGCACTGGCAGCAGGCAATGCATAGTGTGGACCCTGGTGGTGGGACCACTGACAGCAGCAGGATAAATACAACAACAGCAGCAGCAGGAGGAGGAGTGACATGTGGCACTGGCAGCAGGCAATGTATTGTGTGGACCCTGGCGGTGAGACCACTGACAGCAGCAGGATAAATACAACAGCAGCAGCAGGAGGAGGAGTGACGTGTGGCACTGGCAGCAGGCAATGTATAGTGTGGACCCTGGCGGTGGGACCACTGACAGCAGCAGGATAAATACAACAGCAGCAGCAGTAGGAGGAGTGACGTGTGGCACTGGCAGCAGGCAATGTATAGTGTGGACCCTGGCGGTGGGACCACTGACAGCAGCAGGATGAAAATGAGTGTGGTGTAATATGTTGCCGCTTTATAAATACAATAAATACATAAATCAATTCATAAATTCATAAATAAATCAATGCAGCAGGCCATCAGCAGCAGGAGGAGTCAGGTAGAAATACAATAAATACATAAATAAATTCATGGGTAAATCAATGCAGCAGGCCAGCAGCAGCAGGAGTCAGGTGGAAATACAATAAATACATAAATAAATTCATAGGTAAATCAATGCAGCAGGCCAGCAGCAGCAGGAGTCAGGTAGAAATACAATAAATACATAAATAAATTCATAGATAAATCAATGCAGCAGGCCAGCAGCAGCAGGAGGAGTCAGGTAGAAATACAATAAATACATAAATAAATTCATAGGTAAATCGATGCAGCAGGCCAGCAGGAGGAGGAGGAGGAGTCACGTATGGCAGGCAGCAGGCAATGTATTGTAAATCCCAGGCAGGCACCTCATGTCCTCCTTTCACCGACAACAGGTGCCAGGAACGTGCCTTCTATCCAGGCCTGGTTAATCTTCAAAAATGTCAGTCTGTCCACGCCCTCTGTGGACAGACGAGAGCGCTTCTCGGTGACCACGCCACCGGCCGCACTGAAGCACCTCTCAGACAACACGCTGGAAGGGAGGCAAGACAATACCTCCAGGGCGTACTGCGCAAGCTCCCTCCAGATGTGCAAGCGCTCCACCCAGTACTCCATGGGGTCCACAGGCTCCTCACTGCCGGTGTCAAGCCCACTGAAGGACCCCATGTAGTCGGCCACCATCCGGATCATGCGCTGGCTGTGACTCTCACCAAAGGTGGCTGCCGCCCGCACCTCCACTCTCGGCTGCTGTACCTTCATGTAGAACGCCTGCGTCAATGACAGCAGGTCTCCCGGGCGCCTGACGCTGCTGCTGGCCGCAGGCTCCTGCTGCTGTGCTGCTGGCTGCTGGGCAGGGACAGAGGGAGTAGAAGGAGGGGGGAAGGCTTCCACCAGTCGCCGAACAAGGATCTCCTGCAACTCCCTCGCTCGCTGCTCATTGTCTCTGGCAGGCAGAACTGTGCGCTGCCATGGGGAACAGGGTGGACCATCTAACAGAGACATCAGGGTCATCGTCCTCCTCCTCCTCTTGCCCCTGAGACTCTTTCTCCTCTCTCCACCCTCGCACCACTGCTGCTGCACTCCGATGTTCCCCCCCAGCAGCAACGTCCAGTACCTCCAACTCCTCCTCCTCCAGGGACTCAAATACATGCGGAGCAGTGAACTGTGCAGGCGGCTGCTGTTCCAGCTGCTTCAGGGCCTCCTCTCCCAAATCCACCAAATCGCCAAGTGCCCTGTCCAGCAGACAAACAAAGGGCACCCACTGGCAGAGGGATGCCCGTTGTTCACTCACCAGGTTGGTTCCCTGCAGGAAGGGAGCCAATACCAAGCAGACCTGTTGCATCTGCCCCCATTGCGCGTTGGTGAGGAGCTGGAGTGTGGTGCTGCTTCTGCTGCCAGTGCCGGCGACAGTGGCATCATAGGTGTACCAGTTCACAGCCCTCCTCTGCTCAACCAGCCGCTCCAACATCGCCAGAGTGAAGTTCCAGCGAGTTGGCACATCTATGATGAGGCGGTGGTGTGGCAGGTCCTCCTGCTGCTGGATGTCTGCCAGTTTTGCTGCGGCAGCTGCTGAACGGCGGAAAGTGTGCACAATTTTCCGCGCCGCATCTAACAGCTCCTCCATCCCCAGGTAGGTGCGCATGAACTTTTGCACCACCAGGTTCAGGACGTGGGCCAAGCAAGGGACGTGGAGCAAGTCTCCACTGCTGATGGCAGACAGCAGGTTGGCGGCATTGTCGGACACCACCAATCCCACAGTGAGGCCTCTGGGGGTCAGCCACGTCCTCTCCTGCTCCCTGAGGTACCGGAGCACGTTTGATGCCGTCAAGGAGTTTTTCCCCAGGCTTTTCATCTCCAGCAGCGCTTGGCAGTGGCGGGCCTTCACGCTGCTGGAGAGCCGGGATTGCTTGGCGGCGGGAGCTGCTGCTTCTCCCCTGACCCCGCGCGGTGGCACCACGTAGTGGGCGACTGGTGCTGCTGCCCCTGAGGATGGACCTGCTGCTTCCTCGCTCGGGCTTTCCGCCAGGCTGACCCAGTGGGCCGTAAACCGGCTGCTCCATGAATTCATGGTTATGTGGATCCGCGCACTCACAGCGTGATCCAGCCTGCGGCCCACGTTCGCCATGGCAGAGCGGTGCAGTGCTGGGATCGCCCTGCGGGAGAAATAGTGGCGGCTGGGGACTTGCCACTCAGGGATTCCAACCTGCAGCAGCGCTCTGATGTCACTCCTCTCCTGCACAAAGGAATATGGCAGGAGCTGGGAGCACATGGCCCGGGCAAGCAACCCGTTAAGCAACCGGATGCACCTGTGGGCAGGAGGCAGCACCTTGGTCACACCGGGGAATGCTTCGCTGAGCAGGGTCTAGCGGTGTTTGCCTGCACGGGAGGATGAGGAGGCCAATGTGGAGGGAGCTGATGAGGCCACTGTGGAGGGAGCTAATGAGGCCACTGAGGACTGGCTGCCCCGGGGGGGGGGGAGTGAGGTGCTGCTGTGCTCCTGCTGCTGCTGCTGGAAGGGTAGGAGGGTCGGGTGCTGCTGAAATCTGTGCAGTGGCTGTCTGGCTTGGACCACTGACTGCACCACTTTGCATAAGCTTCTCCGACTCATTAAAGTCCTCAAAATGTCTGCTCTGTAAGTGGGTCTGCAGGCACGAGGTACTCAATTTGTGGATATCGCGACCTCTGCTGAGACTGAGATTGCAACTGTTGCAAATTGCACGGGTCGGGTCCACTGGGCACTTGGTGAAGTACCGCCAGACTGGGGACTTCAACCTGCTCTTTGAGCTTGAGGGCTGGGGTTTTTGGGTGCCCTTGGAGGATTGTGCCTTTTTGGTTTTAGTTAGAGGTTTGCTGCGGGTGGTGGTAGCGACTGAAGCAGCAAGCTGTGGCTCCTGCCTTCCACGCCCAGTGCTGGCAGCCTTGCTGCTGCCACGCCTCTGCGCCAGAGACGCCTCCTCCTCCCATGACGAGCTGCCTTCAACCAACTGTGCTGGTGGTACTGGTGGCACATAGGAAGGATCTATCAAGTCATCATCATCAACCCCAAACATATCCTGTGAGCCCGCCTCAACCAACTCCTCTACCCCAACATCCCCTGCATCACGCCCCTCCTCCTCAGCGCCAACAACAAACTTCTGCACCTCAAACTCCTCCTCCTCCTTGGATGGCCCCATGATCTCCAACTCATACTTCTCCAAAACATCCCTGTACATGGTCACAGTCTCAGGGGAGAAGAGCATGCTCATTGAGGGCAGGCTGGTTGATGGGGTCACCGTGACCATGGCCTCAAGCGCTGGTGGAGGCCTGCTGCAGACAGGAGTTCTGGTGCTGGTGGCACTGGTCTCGCTGGTGCTGGAGGCCTGGCTGGAAAAGGTGGCTTCCTGCCCCGCCATCATTTCCACCACAGCCTGCACCTGACTCTCCCCAATGGGCCATGGGCGATGACCCGTCTCAAAGATGGGCGCAACACACTGCTATTGCGCCTCTGCTCCCTCCTCCCTGCGGGCAGTGGCTGGTGGCGGACCAGTCCCTGACCTGCTGCTGCTGGCTGTGGCTCCTGCATTGGCGCTGCCTCTCCTGGTGGTGCCTCGCCCTCTACCTCTACCTCTGCCAGTCATTGTGCACTATACAAATACAGTAAAAAAAAAAGTAGAAGAGGGCGGGAAAGGGTGTAAACTTTAATAAAGTCTGTGTTGGTGGTGACTTGGTGGTGACTAGTATTAGTAGTAGGCAGTAGTAGTAGTACGCACGCAGGTAACTAAGAAACACCTAGCATACTACACTATAAGTAAGTCGTGCGGCAGACAGTCGGTGACAATTACAATCGGTCACACACGGTCAGACGCAATCAATCGATCAATAGGCTCGGGCAGGTAACAGTCAGTCACAAGTCACTTACAACGGATGCTGGTGGTGGCCTGTATGTGTTGTAACTCTTATTTATTACACACACTACAGATGATTATAAAATCACACAGTAACAGTGAAAAAAAAAAATAAGTGAACGGGTACTAGTAGACTAGTAGTATAGTAGTAGACACTAGTAGTAGTACGCACGCAGGTAACTAAGAAACACCTAGCGTACTACGCTACAAGTAAGTCGTGCGGCAGAAAGTCGGTGACAATTACAATCGGTCACACACGGTCAGACGCAATCAATCGATCAATAGGCACGGGCAGGTGACAGACAGTCACAAGTCACTCACAACGGATGCTGGTGGTGAAAATAAGTGAACGGGTACTAGTAGACTAGTAGTATAGTAGTAGACACTAGTAGTAGTACGCACGCAGGTAACTAAGAAACACCTAGCGTACTACGCTACAAGTAAGTCGTATGGCAGAAAGTCAGTGACAATTACAATTGGCCACACATGGTCAGACGCAATCAATCGATCAATAGGCTCGGGCAGGTGACAGACAGTCACAAGTCACTCACAACGGATGCTGGTGGTGGCCTGTATGTGTTGTAACTCTTATTTATTACACACACTACAGATGATAATAAAATCACACAGTAACAGTAAAAAAAATAAGTGAACGGGTACTAGTAGTATAGTATTAGACAGACACGAGTAGTAGTACGCACGCACGCACGCAGGTAACTAAGAAAGACCTAGCGTACTACACTATAAGTAAGTCATGCGGCAGACAGTCGGTGACAATTACAATCACTCACACATGGTCAGACGCAATCAATCGATCAATAGGCTCGGGCAGGTGACAGACAGTCACAAGTCACTTACAACGGATGCTGGTGGTGGCCTGTATGTGTTGTAACTCTTATTTATTACACACTACAGATGATAATAAAATCACACAGTAAAAGTGAAAAAAAAAAAGTGAACGGGTACTAGTAGACTAGTAGTATAGTAGTAGACACTAGTAGTAGTATGCACGCAGGTAACTAAGAAACACCTAGCGTACTACGCTACAAGTAAGTCGTGCGGCAGACAGTCTGTGACAATTACAATCGCTCACACACGGTCAGACGCAATCAATAGATCAATAGGCACGAGTAGGTGACAGACAGTCACAAGTTACTCACAACAGATGCTGGTGGTGGCCTGTATGTGTTGTAACTCTTATTTATTACACACTACAGATGATAATAAAATCACACAGTAAAAGTGAAAAAAAAAATAAGTGAACGGGTACTAGTAGACTAGTAGTATAGTAGTATACACTAGTAGTAGTACGCACGCAGGTAACTAAGAAACACCTAGCATACTACGCTATAAGTAAGTCGTGCGGCAGACAGTCGGTGACAATTACAATCGGTCACACACGGTCAGACGCAATCAATCGATCAATAGGCTCGGGCAGGTGACAGACAGTCACAGGTCACTCACAACGGATGCTTGTGGTGGCCTGTAACTGTCAGTAACTAACTAACACAGTACTGAAAACTAATAAAGTAACAGACTACAGCAGTAATAATTAACTAAACTAGTACTACTATAGTACACAACTAACTAGAATCCCTAACCTACCTAAGCTAGTAGTAGGCTAAGGCTACCTAGGCTAGCAGGCCTAGCCTGCACACAGACTAACACTAGCCTAGCACAGTATACACTATACACTAGCTGACTAAAAACAATCAAAATACTAGCTAACTATATAAGACAACAATAAATGTGTTTAGGAGGTGTTTAGGAATCAAAACGCTAGGTTTAGCAGTGAAAAGCACTTGCTCAGACACAGCACAGCACTGGAGAATCTCTCAGTACCAGCAGCAGTCACACAAGTGCGTGGCTCCGCAAGATGGCCGCCACCTTATATAGAGGAGGGGAGGGCCAGGCTCCCCTCCTCTGATTGGTTGCTAGGGTTGCCAGGTTCTCAGGCAGGAGGACTTCGGATTGGCCCAATTACGTCATCCCCGAATCCTGAAGCCGAAACCGAACCCACAGCTCCATCCGGCTGAATTTGAGTGCGCACATTCGGCAGGCTTCGTATTTGGGTTTGGCTCGGATTGCAGCATTCGGGTTCGGGTTCGCATTCGGCAAACCCAAAAAAAACACCCGAATTTTCGGGGAAACTTCGCATTCGGGGTCCTGCTGAGCAGCCCTGCTGAGCTCCCATGAACCCTTGCAACTGTCTGAAAGTGCCTTGGCTCTCTGAAAACCTGTGGGCGTGGCTTGTTTAGTTTATAGGGAATTAGAGTATTAAAACAAAAACAAAAAAGTATTTGGTTTGAGGAATGCCCTATAAACAATAGGAAAGGAACACAATTATGCAATGTGTAAAAGTTCATCTCGGATCCACTTTAATCTGACTGCCCCATGGCATTGGGAAGGAGTTTTTTGTTTATTGACCTAAGCCTTGAAAGGGTTTTGTTTTTGTTTTGTTTGTTTTTTGCCCTCCTCTGGACCAATTGGGATACCTGAGGGTGCAGGAGATAAAGGTGTCTAATGTTACTTTTTTTTTTGTTACCAAACTAACTTTGTAAAATAAAAAAGTGAAAAGAATCCACTGACTATTTTCATCCATTTTATTATTTGTTTAGTTTTTCAATATTTGAATTGCTGTACTCTTTCCAAGTACACGGACATATCCAGTATCTTCAGCAGCACGTGTAATTGAGAGCCGGTTCATATTTGCATCAATCCTAACTTAATGCAATAAACAGATCTTCAAACCATAATTGTCTGCCTGAGCTTTTGCTTGCTCTCCAACATGGCATCTCCTACATGGCTCTTCTGTCTGTCTTTTATCATATTAGAAACAGGAATAGGACTGTCTCTAAATGCTTGTATTGTGATGTTTAATATTAAAAAAGTGAGCAATCGACTAACACTGAAAGGATGTGATCAGGTACTACTCTGTTTGGCATTGGTGAACCTTCTCCATCAGGGTGCAATATCTACCCATGTCCTAATGTGGCTTGTTAGCTTTGACTTATTTTGTATTCAAGAAGTAAACTCACTATTAATCATTCTTATACAGACTTCAATTTACAGCAGCAACTGGTTGATCTCCTGGCTCTGTGGCTTCTACTGCATCAGCATCTCTAACTTAAAGCTCCGACTCTTTCTTTGGTCCAGACAAATTCTCTCAGCTTATTTACCCTATCTTATGCTGCTGTCAATATTTGGATCTTTCATCCAATCTGTCCCATCCATCTGGTGGTTTCATATAGTTCTAGAGAAGAAAACAGCCGGGAATGTGACATTAGGTTTTATGGTCAGTAACGCAAGAGTCTCTGAATTGTATTTGATGTTTAACATGTTCTTGGGCTGCTTCTTTCCTCTTTGTTTGACTCTTCTCTCAATAACACTCACTGTCGGCTCGCTGTTACAGCACATCCGAAACATGAGGCAGAATAATTCAGACTTTGGACAGGCTAAGCTTCAGGCCCATGTCAGTGCAATAAAGACTATGACGATGTTTCTTGGACTTGTTGTGTTCTTCTGCATCACTGACATTCTTTTCTTTATAGCTCCAAATGTCACTGTAAATGCTATAAATGTATTTGTCTCGGTTTGCATATTGTCTTATCCAACAGCCCAGTCTATAATTGTCTTTAAAGCCAACTCACATTTGAGGAAGAGCTTCTGTGTCAAGATCATTTGTCTGCAAAGTCTTTGTTACGATAGTGCTCAAGATCAAGGCCCCGAAAGAGTGGAATGATGATGAGGCTTAACTCTCCCCCTCTCATTCCTGTTTTTTATTATTATTGATTTATCAAGTGCCAACATATTCCATGGCACTGTACAAAGTAAGAAACAAACATGGGTTACATAGTAATACAGATGATGTTTTACACCTATATACGAAATACAGAATTGGTAACGAAATACAGATTTGATACAAAACACAGAATTGGTATTTACAATGACAAAAGTAACATGATGAATAAAATGTATAACAATTCCAGGACAAAGAATAGTGAGAGAGCCCTGACCTTGTGAGCTTACAATTTAAAGGAATAGGGGGAAATGAGGTGGGGTAATATACAATAAACATATCTAGAGGCAGTGTGTTTTTAATATATCTAATAGGAGTGAAACGTGGCTTTAGGTCAAAAGGGACAAGGCCTAAGGTAGAGCGTATACTTGTCAGAAAAAAGTGAGTTTTGAGGGAGCATTTAAAGTTAACAACGGTTGGAGAGTGACGGATGTGTTGTGGAAGGGCATTTCAGAGGAGGGGTAAAGCACATAAGAAATCTTGTATACGTGAGGAGGTAATTCTAGAGGCAGACAAAAGAAGGTGATGTGTATATCGGAGATTGCGATTAGTATCTGGTTAGCATGAGGTTAGTATCTGGAGACTAGTGGGTAGATGTACAGGGGAGAGAGATTTTGAAGAGCTTTGTCGGTTAGAGGCAAGAGTTTGAACTGGATCCTCTGGTTATTTGGTAGCCAATGAAGAGCTTGTTCGAGAGGAGAAGCAGAGGAAGAGCAAGAAGAAAGATGAATGAGAGGAGCAGCCGAGTTCAGTACAGATGGACTGTACTGTTTAGCAGTGAGCTGTTATTTCTGCTTACTTACTAATTGTAGAAGTGACAATCTATGTGCTTAGTATAAATTTATAACCTCGCCTCCACCCCCTCCCTTTCTGCTATTGCATTTTACAGCCACAATTTTACTTACTTTTAGACAGCACATCCACTTACATTGTTGTCTCCCAACCACAATCTAGGGATAGTTTTTGGATGAGCCAGTTAGAGTACCAGTATGTTTTTGGATGTAGAAGGAAACCAGAGTGAACATTTTCTGTGTAAAATGTTGTTTGTTTTTGTTTTTCATTAATTTGTAAGTCTACATCTCTATGACTCTAAGATGTTTCCTCCTTTGTGTTTAAAAGAACTATAGTATGCATTGTATTTTGTGTTTTTGTGTGCTTTAAAAATGTAGTTTTTATTTGCATTATAAGTTTGAGAAACCTTTGATGCAGTTAAATAAAAAACAAAAAAACAAACAAAACTGTGGACACTGTAGACTCTATCCTATATAATAAAACCCCTGTGTCTCTGCGTCCTCCTGTGTCCCTGTGTCCCTGCTTCCAGACTTGACAGTTTGCTGTCTGAGAACCTCATTGCATTGTGGGAAATACCAGCTTTTTCCAACTGCCAAGCAAGCAACATCTCCCTTGTGCATATACTTCGGACAGTGGTGGGAGACCAGCGAGCGGGAAGCGTCGGTATGCGCTTTGCCGGGGTTTAGCGGCCCTGGCCTAAAGCCCATTTTTTAACGTGCAGGCCTTTTTACTAGTGGGTTTGTAATGAATCCTAAACTATGTGGTAAAACACTGATAATTCATTAGTAAACTATTAGACCACAAGAGGGTGACAGAAAAGGCCCGATCCAAAGTTTTCTCCCAAGAGATATTTTTTCATCTTCTGTTTAAAATAACTTTTGCACTCCGCAATTGAAAAAAATATCAAAACATAGGTGAAAAAGTATGGTCAAAACTATTATGTTTTTTCTTGTTGGTGGCTTAACCTGTTCTCATTATGGAGTCAGTATATCTACGCCCCACAGGACTTCACCTAAAGTCTCAGTGGCGTACAGTAGATACTCGTCTTCTTTTGCGCACACACTTGCTCATTTCTGGCAGTTAGATCGCAGATTGGTGAATGGTAATGTGTTCCTAAAGCCAATCAAAGTGCCTGCCTACATTCTGGATTTATGCAGCAGCTCCTCTGTAATGAACTGCAGAGTTCTTTCATTGAAAGTATAAGGAAAAAATACACTAACTTCCGCTTTTATTTTTAGCTTAGTAAGCTGTGATTCAGCTTTCTAAATAGGACAGCACATTTTAGTGGCCATCTATATATATATAAGAGTAAGTGCCTCAACCTTCAAGCAAGAAGAAGAAGTAGCGCTCTGCCCCCAGGGCTGGTCCAAGCAAGATGAAGGGGCTGGTCCAAGCAAGATGAAGGGGCTGGTCCAAGCAAGAAGAAGAAGTAGTGTCATATCTAACCAAGGGCAAAGTGGGATAATTTGCATATTCAGTAGCAGTGCATTGTGGGTAACCACAAATGTTCACTTATAGCTGAATTATTGCAGATTTGCTTTTGTTTTAAGAAGAAAAATTTCACCAAGCTTTGCTTTTTTTCAGTAGGAGAGCTTTTTGGTCTCTTTTATCCTCCTATACATTCTTAGTAGTTTGGGTCACCCTGAGCTGCTTGGTTACTCTGTTATACTGGTCCAAGGCAGCCCTATCTCATACAGCCTTATCAATCCCTGCTATGTACTGATGAGGACCAAATGTCTGAAATAGGCTGTCCCATGTGGGTTTGATATGACTGTGTAAAACTTAAAGCTATAGGCTTGCATGACTTACCAAGGGTGAAAAGGAATAATTTACATATTTAGTAGCATTGCATTGTGGGTAATCACAGATGTTCACTTATAGCTGAATTCTTGCAGATTTTCTTCTGTTTTAAGAAGGTAAATGACACCAAGCTTTGATTTTTTTTGTAGAAGGTCTTTTTGGTCCCTTTTATCCACCTATACATTCCGAGTGGCTTAGGACACCCTGAGCTGCTTGGTTACTCTGTTGTACTGGTCCAAGCCCTATCTCATACATCCGTATCAATCCTTGCCATGTACAAATGAGGACCAAAAGTCTGAAACAGGCTGTCACATGTGGGTTTGATATGGCTGTGTAAAATTTAAAGCTATAGGCTTGCTATACACCAGTGGTTCTGGATGCTTGCTTGGCTTACTATGGATGAAAAGGAATTATTTGCATATTTAGTAGCAATGCATTGTGGGTAACCACAAATGTTCACTTATAGCTGAATTATTGCAGATTTCCTTCTGTTTTAAAAAGGCAAATTACACCAATACAGTGTGCGGCATTGCAGGAAGTGACGACAGTGGAACGCACAATAGAGTTCATTCTGAATGACAAAGGCGATGTGAAATATTATATTTTGATAAAGTTTAATTGACAAGGATCCTGTTGATTAGACTTATGTCTGAGGTTATTTAACTAGTGGAAGTAATCTCCCATTTGGAAATATTGTAAGGTGAACAAGGGATCTATGGAAAGGTGGTTTGGCTTCTATTATAGTTCAAGAGTCCTTATCATCATTTTTCTGTCTTAAAAGTTTGTTTGAAGGAAAAGCATATGCCACTATAACCCCCATAGTAATACGAGATGCTTTCTCCCCCACAAGGTAGCTAGCCATCTGGCTTCTATTATTGAGAGTTGGGGGTAGGGAAATTCCTTTGAGCTAGAGCTGAGCAAAGTAGCTTGTGTAATTCTCTTTCAAACGTCTGAATAGGGTTATATGAGGAAGCTAACAAGATTGTATTTGTATAATAATTATAGTATCTTTAGAATAGTGAGTTATATGTAAGAACATATATATAGTTAGTAATGAGTAGATAGATTATAATAAGTACATTTGTTTAGTATATAAATTTATATGTGTTAGTAGATAGAACTAAAGTATCATTTGAATCAACCAATCAGAAGGCAGCTTGGAATCTGAGACGTCAGAAGCTAGGTTGTTATTTAAATAAGGAGAAGGGGGGTTGAGCTCACACACACGCTGGTCATTCTTAGATGGACTTTGGACTGATGCACACATATCTAAGTCCTACTATTCTCACAGACATTTCAAGACAAAGAAACTTTATTTAATTCTTATTTTATTTAAGATCTTTAATAACTCTTTTATTTTATTTAGAAGATTTGTACTATGGACTTTGTATATTTATAAGCTGAAACAATAAACCTCATTAAAAGGTGATTTTTGGTCAACGCCTATCTCTGACTGGAGAACAAAGACATTTGCTGGAAAAGTCATAAAAGCTTCTATTTAACATAGTGGCGAGCCAACAAAGGACTTGGAAAACAATATTTTCACTTTCATCACGGGGGAAGATTGATATTTGGAAGAATTTTTATTCATTTTTTTGAACTTTGATTTTGGCGGGAAAAAAATCTTCCTATCTCTGAAAGTGTTGGAAGTTTTCCAAGAGAATCTACAGAGGCTTAAAGTGACGGTTTTCCAGAGGTTCCACCGACTAGAGTCTGATAAGTATGGATTTTATTAATTTTTCCGCAGAGAAGAGTGATTTGTTGTTTAAGGATTTAGGGACATGCACTAAAGATTCTGAGTTGTGGATTTCTATGTATAACCAATGCATGGCTGCTAATGAAGAAATAGATTCTTCTAGATTTACTTTGTGTAAGATTAAAAAGAAAACGAAAAATGTAATGAAGTTAGTACAGATGTTCAATTCTTTGATTATTGGTGAGGCAATTGAGTCACATGTTACCACAGACGTGCAATCTGCATCTCAGATTTGTGCGGTTCAGCAACAGTCAGAGGGCTGTTCAAACTGTGACATTTTAGCAGCATACTTAGAAGAATTGGAGAAGCAATTAGAATTTAGGACACAGCAAATGCTAGAAATGCAGAGAAAAAATTTAATTTCTGTGGTTACAAAATCTGGGACAGATACAGACCCAACAGTTTCTCCATTAAGGGCTCCACCTAGTGGTTGTCCTAGTAAACAGCATGTATTTCCAGATCCATTAACATGTGTTGAGGGTGACAGCAGCATGAATGCTGAAAGTAAAGAGGATGAAGAAGAAGAGCTTACTCACAGGGAATTAATTAAAAAAGAAATGCTAGATAGAGCTAGAAAATTAAAATTAAAAATACATGATCAGTTGATGAAGATATTTAAGATGCTTCCACCTTTTAATAAACGTTTGGATGCCGTTGAATTGATTACAATATTTGAAGATTTCATGGACAGGTTCAATTTGTCCCAATTACAGAAAAACACTGTGTTCCGTTTGTGGTTACCTAGTCACATGAGTAAACGTTTAGAACCAAGTGTTATTTTATCAGCTGGAGGTGACGAAAGACACCACACTGAGGACGATAGACTAAGACAGTTATTAAAGTTCATGACAGGAGATGAAGTTCCAAATTTGGATTTGTTAGAGTCATTAAAGGCTACTCTTGAAACTGATCCTTTTGAATTCAAACAGAAATTCTTAAAGATATATAACATGTTGTTTACAGTAGAGGATGGGTCAGATTTAGCTTTAAGAAAAGCTTTTGTTAAGAAATTTCAGTATTTGGATCCCATCTCAGCTACTATCGCGGTAGAAAAAGAGAATCTGAATCAAATAGCTGCGTTCATTGACAAAATTCGCAGACAGATCAGAACTAAGAATATCAAAGCTAAAATTTCTGCTAATAAAAATGTTGAAATGCAGGGAGGAGACTTGGGTAAGGTTTCTTTTACAAAACCAGCTGATGCTGCCCCCTGCAGGAATGAGAAGGAGAAGCAGGCATACCAAAGATCTCCAATGGTTTGTTATTATTGCAATAAGCCTGGACACACTAAATGGAAATGTTTTAGATTTTTGAATGATGTGCAAATGCGGAAGAACTTTGGCAAAGAAAATGGATTGGTCAATTTTCAATCCAAACCTTCTGCTCCTGCTGCAGAGGTAGAAGTTCAGGCATCTTCACCATATGCACCTCTGATCAAACAGTTACATGAAATCAAGATCAGCTATGATGGTAATGATGATAATGACAGGTTTCAGTCAGTGGGGCTGTTAAAAACTCCGTGACTAGCAGAGGTTAAACCAATCAGGAACTTGGAATTTGTAGCACCTTTATTTTTAGACAATTGTGGGAGACCATTTGTAAAAGCCATTTTAGAGGGAGAGGAATTTTTATTTTTGCTAGACACAGGCGCTCAGATCAGTGTCACAACAAAAGATTTGCCATTACAGCCTGGGGCAAATACATGCGCAGTTGTGGGCTTTGATGGGAAGACAGGTAACAGAGCTACTTTGTGTAGAAATGTGTCTTTTGAAATTCCAGGTTATTTGCAGACTGAAATTGATATTTGGCATTACAAAGGGGCGGAATCGATAATTGGATCGGATGAAATGACGAAAAGAGGCTGGGTTTTGGACCTGGGCAATGCAGTAATTTGGAAAGATTCTATCAACCGTAAACCTGTGTTGCTAGACCCTAACGATTTCCATGAAGTGAGTAGCATTTGCATGACAGAAGTCAAAACCACCTGTCGTAAATGGCCTGAGGTGGATGACAATCCAAGTTTGACAGCTGTCATACAAAGGTATCCTCAGTTATGGGCTCAGTTTCGAAGTGAAGTGGGGACAATGAAAGATGTTGTAGTGAATATTGAGGGCAGAGATCCTCCCCCTCAAAAGCAGTACAAATTGCCGCCAGATGCGATTGAACCGATCGGAAAACTAATTAAAGATTTATTAGATCAAGGCGTTATAAGAAAGGCAAATTCTGTATGTAATTTTCCGGTTTGGAGTATTGTCAAGCGCGATCAAACGTATAGATTTCTGTTGGACTTACGTATGCTTAATGAATATACTCCAAACATTACGACGATAGTTTCTAGTACGCCAGATGTCATGTCAAAATTGTCAGCTAATGCCAAATACTTTTCAAGTCTGGACATAGCCAATGGATACTTCTCCATTAAATTGGCAAGAAGTTGTCAATACAAATTCGCTTTTACATACAACAACGAACAATTTTTATTTACACGTCTGCCTCAAGGTTTTCATTCTTCAAGTTCAATTTTCTGTCAAGCAATGACAAAGGTTTTGTCAAAATTCTCGAGGCCAGATTGTATTATATCCTACATCGATGATATTTTACTTTTTAGTGAGACAGAGAGTGAGCATTTGCAACTGCTAGATGAATTGTTCATGATTTTGTCAGAAGCAGGTCTGAAATTAAATACCAGCAAGGTAAAACTTTTGAAAACTGAAGTGGAATTCTTGAGAGTGAAAATAGGCCATGGTGTAAGACAGCCATTGCAGGAAAGGGTTAAAGCTGTCATGTCACTTCCCATTCAAACCAATCACAAAGCACTGAGACAATTCCTTGGTCTTGTAAATTACTCGCGAGAATTCATAGAAGGCTTTGCTGAAAAAGCAGCGGTTTTGTATGAGTTGTTGCAAGGAGAAAGTAAAGATTGTTTTGGCCCATGGGAAGATCGACACATGCAGGCATTTGAAAATTTGAAAAAGGCTTTGCAAAATGCACCAGCACTAGCAACAATTGATAAGTCACCAGAAGCTAGTTTTGCTATTCAAGTGCATGTTTCAGATGTGTCCATTTCAGTGGTTCTTTTACAAAAACAAAGTGGAAACTGGAGAATATTGGGATATTTCTCTAGACTGTTGACACCTGTGGAAAAAGGATTTGATGTTTGTGTCAGACATCTGTTGGGAGTTTATTATGCAGTGAAAGCAACTGAACATATTGTGGGATTTAATAACATCATTTTGCAGACTCCCCATTCTACTTTGAAACTTTTGCTAGAGAGGAATTTGCCAGGCGTGACTAACCAAAGATTCAATCAGTGGTTATTAGCTTTGTCGACAAAACAAATCCAGGTAGATCACAATGCTAAGTACATTCTTCCTCAACTTATGGATTATCAAGGGCAAGAACATGTATGTCCTTGGGAGGGTTCAGAAACTTTTCCTTCTCTCTTCCGGCGGGAGGAGCAAAGGTCTGATGAACCAGTGTTTGTAGATGGTTCTAGACATCAAGTTGATGGGAAGTATTGTACAGGCTATGCGATCTGGTTTCCTAAGAGAGGTTATGCGATCCAGCATAAATTACCTGGTCATTACTCAGCACAGAGAGCAGAATTGCAAGCTGTCAAAACAGTGCTGGAATTGGATGAAAAGGAGAATAAGAATCCTTTAGTGATTTACACTGATTGTTCTTGGTTGACACGTTCATTGCTAGAGTATTTGCCAATTTGGAAGAGAAGAGGTTTTGTAGATTCATCTAACAAGGCTCTTGTGTATAAGGACATGTTACAATCGATTATCGAGATTGCAGAAAGAAATCCTTTAGCTTATGCGATTATAAAGGTTCCCGCTCACAGTAAAGATGATAGTGAGTTGTCTGAAGGTAATAATTTGGCAGATATGTTAGCCAAAGAAGCAGCAATGAGAGGTGTAGAGATAGAACAGGAAAAGTCTAAATTGATTGTCGCAGCTGTCAGGAAAGATGATGATGTCACAAAGGTATCTTTTGCAGCAGAGCAGGCTAAAGATCCTTCTTTAGTGGCTCAAATGACAGATCCTAAATCTCCTTTTGTTTGCAAGGATCAAATGTTGTTTTACGAATTGAGAGGAATTCTGTATCCAGTAATTCCCAAACATTTACAAGTGGAATTTGTTAAATTCAATCATAATAGTTTGGGACATTTGGGCCAGGAAAAGTTGCTAGAAGTTTTGAAGGAGAAGTTTTATTGGGAGAAAATGGAAGAAACAGTGCAGAATGTAGTTCAATCATGTTTGATCTGTGCACAGATAAATCCCAGACCAAAAGGACAGAAACCACCTTTGCAGAGAACTCCACCTGCAGATGGTCCTTGGTCTACATTGCAAATTGATTTTATAGGTCCATTGCCTATGGGTAAACAAGGTTTGAGATATGCATTGGTAGTGGTTGATGTTTTTTCAAAATGGGTAGAAGTTATTCCCTTGAGAAAAGATGATGCATTGAGTACTGCTAGGGCTCTAGTCAGTCATGTGTTTGCAACATGGGGAATTCCACAAAATGTATCCAGTGATAGAGGTACACATTTTACAGGAAAAGTGATGCAGGCAATGTGTAATATCATGGGAGTTAAGCAACAATTCCATGTGCCTTATCACCCACAGTCAGCAGGCATTGTGGAAAGGATGAATAGGACAATTAAGCAAAGAATTGCTAAAATGCTAATGGAGAAAGGAAATACTTGGGTAGATGCCATTCCTTTTGTTTTGATGGGTATTAGGAGCACTCCTAATGCAACTACTAAATACACTCCTTTTGAGTTGATGACAGGAAGGAAAATGCCACTTTTGTTTCCTCAGGAACCAAGGTTGTCTACTCCACAGAGAGAGGCTATAGAAAAAACGAAATGGTTACAGTTGTTGCAGGACAATTTAAATGCAATTTTGCCACATGCTGCGTCTCATATGCAGAAAATGGTGCCACCTCATAATTCAAAATTTGTGAAAGGGGCATTAGTGATGGTCAAAATGTTTAAAAAACCAGGACCATGGCACAGTAATTGGGAAGGTCCTTTTGAAATTATTGATACATTGGGCCAAGTGATGATTAAAATTAAGAGACCTCAGATCTCTGCTAAAAATATTCGTAGGCAGCAGGAAATGTGGGTTCATGTAGATCAATGCAAATTGTATGTTACAAAATAATGATGCTGCATTTGTTTTGCAGGTATCATGTCTGGGCATAAATCCAAATGGAAGAAGATTAATCCAAAGTATGGATTAAAGGGGGATGCCTTGAAAGACAAAGCAACAGACGTTTTCTTGATGTTTATTTTTTATGTGACTTTGATTACTTTGGTGATCCATTGTTTGACAGTGACAGTGCAAGCTGAAAAAACAAACTTAAACTCTGAAGTTTTGATGAAGGAAGAGACACTATCCAGAGGAAAAGGCTATTCTTATGAAGAGTTTTTTAAAGAAAGCATTGTGGATACCACAAATGACATTGTAGGAGGTTTCTGCCTAGGGTCAGATAATGATTGTTGTTTACAATTGTTTTTCCAACATAATACAAATATAGGTGTCCAAGCAGTGATAGAATCAAGAAATGTATTCACTAAATTGACAGGACAATATATCCATAATGAAATAACAGGAAATATAAATTGTAGTTTAACTGAATTTAATTTCTGGTATGTACAAATCAAGGGCAATGACTCAGCAGTTTGGTCTGGAAATTTTACCAAAGGAACTGGAAGTGAATATAAGAAAGGGGAAAAGGGAGAAAAGGATGTTTTATTGTCCGAAGGTGTAATGGTATTCTTATTTCCTGATAGTAATGCCATTAAAAGTGATGCTGAAGGAGATATTAATAGATTGTGGAAATTTCAAATATCCAGAGGAGATGTAGTAGCAAATATAAAAATTAATTTGACCGTGACAAATATAGAGTATCCAGAGATTAAAGTTATGCCACGTTCTTTAGAAATCAGAGAAGGATATAAGGATATACAATTGATATGCAATACTAGTGTATTGTTACCTCTAAATGCAACTTTAACATGGAGTAAAAATAATGAATTTCTAGGAAATTTTTATAAGGGTAATATCCATGTAATTAATCAAGGTGCTAAAGGTAGTGTAAAATGGATAAATTCTAAATTGGTTTATTCTTTAAATGAAGTGGCTATGGAGGATAATGGAACCTATAAATGTTGTATTAGTTTACAAGGATTTCCTACTAAATGTGATATGACTCAAATCACAGTAAAATCTCCTGAAAGGACCATTTGTAATGATAAAAAATTCTATAAGGCAAGTCCTTTTCAATTCAATCATTTCCAGACCAAGCCACTGTTAAGAGAAGGTAGATTTGTGATAATTGTTTGGAAGTTTAATATTTCAAGTTGGAAAATTTCCACAAGATATCCAATATGCCAAAATTATCTTGCAAATTCGATACATGGAATGGAACAATGGTTTGAAAATAGTTTTGAAACTTTCCCTAGGAACAAACGAGGTATTATAGAAGGTATTTTAGGAGGCGCAGGAACCATTGGTGCCATAACTAACAGCTTGGATGTAAAAACTTTGAAATCTGATTTAGAAACAGTGGATTTGTTAGGAGGTAAAGGATTAAAGGTGCAAAGGAATATAAACCAATTGATGGAGCATATGATAATACAAACTGCATCTGTATTAGGTTTTTCTGTATCACATTTGCAAGATATAGCTTTAATGTTGATTGATAGTGAACAGAAATCACAGTTGGCAAGGATATGTTTGGAAACCCAAACTGAATATTCAACAAATTTTAAAATTATAGCACAGGCTTTCCAAGGAGGAATAACACCTCTAGGAATACTAAGAAATTTACCTAAGAAATATAAATATGCGTTAAATCATATAGATTTGTGGATTAATAAATGGTACGGATGCAATCAGTATGAATGCATTAGTACATCAATGATACCAATAGCGGGGAAAGAACAAATTTTAGTGCCTGTGACTATATTAGGGGTTCCAGTGAGTAATACACAATTATTGTATTATCAAATGTTTTATAATGATTTTGCCATGGATGAAAATAGTAATAATGTTGATCAATTAGATTTATCATCGTGTTTACATTTTCAATCAAAGGTTATTTGTTTGCCTAATCAGGGAAAACCTATTTATCATTCATGTTATCACAATCAGAGTCTGTGTACTGCAAGGATTGAAAGGGTTAACACTCACACTGATCTAATCACACACGTGGAACAAAGAAAGATATGTTTTCAAGTAATGTCCAGTGAAGAAATGGTTAAAGGGCATTTTAAATCGTGTGTTTATTCAGAAAAGTTAGTTAGAGGGTTGTACTGTGTAGAAGGGGACATAAATGCAGTTAGTTTAAATGATTTAAGAATCAATATCACATCTTTGATATCTGAAGATGTTGATAGTCTCCCTATACAATATAATGTCTCACAAATAAATGAATTTCCCTGGGATAAATGGACACAAGAAATAATTAAAGACAAAGGATTGTTGTTAACCCTGACTAAAGAGTTGCATGCGGCAGAAATTAAATTTAACCATCAGCAAGGAATATTGGAAAATGTAGAACATGATTTTATCACATTTTCTAGTACGTCTTTTTGGAATAGTTTGAAAAAATCGATAAGAACTTTAGGGAATACTTCAGTGTTATCAGCTGCAGGAAATTTATTATTACATCCTATATTCCTTTTGTTTATTATAATAATATTTTGTATTATATGTCAAATACTTTTAGCATTTAGAATTAGGAAATTTTATAGACTAATCAAAATAGAAATTAGGGAAATGGAATTGTATATCAGAACTATAATTCAAAGGAAATTAAGACAATTGATAAATGTGGACAGAGATCTTGGAGATAGAGGAGCTTTACCAAATCTTCATAGACCAGTATGAATGGATACGAATGTGACGTGAATGGGAATTATGTATGATTTTAAAATATTATAATATTTTCAAGGGGGAGATATGAAATATTATATTTTGATAAAGTTTAATTGACAAGGATCCTGTTGATTAGACTTATGTCTGAGGTTATTTAACTAGTGGAAGTAATCTCCCATTTGGAAATATTGTAAGGTGAACAAGGGATCTATGGAAAGGTGGTTTGGCTTCTATTATAGTTCAAGAGTCCTTATCATCATTTTTCTGTCTTAAAAGTTTGTTTGAAGAAAAAGCATATGCCACTATAACCCCCATAGTAATACGAGATGCTTTCTCCCCCACAAGGTAGCTAGCCATCTGGCTTCTATTATTGAGAGTTGGGGGTAGGGAAATTCCTTTGAGCTAGAGCTGAGCAAAGTAGCTTGTGTAATTCTCTTTCAAACGTCTGAATAGGGTTATATGAGGAAGCTAACAAGATTGTATTTGTATAATAATTATAGTATCTTTAGAATAGTGAGTTATATGTAAGAACATATATATAGTTAGTAATGAGTAGATAGATTATAATAAGTACATTTGTTTAGTATATAAATTTATATGTGTTAGTAGATAGAACTAAAGTATCATTTGAATCAACCAATCAGAAGGCAGCTTGGAATCTGAAACGTCAGAAGCTAGGTTGTTATTTAAATAAGGAGAAGGGGGGTTGAGCTCACACACACGCTGGTCATTCTTAGATGGACTTTGGACTGATGCACACATATCTAAGTCCTACTATTCTCACAGACATTTCAAGACAAAGAAACTTTATTTAATTCTTATTTTATTTAAGATCTTTAATAACTCTTTTATTTTATTTAGAAGATTTGTACTATGGACTTTGTATATTTATAAGCTGAAACAATAAACCTCATTAAAAGGTGATTTTTGGTCAACGCCTATCTCTGACTGGAGAACAAAGACATTTGCTGGAAAAGTCATAAAAGCTTCTATTTAACACTATGACATTGTGGGAATAACCGAGACATGGATGGATAAAAGCCATGACTGGATAGCTAATTTAAAAGGATACAATGTGTTTAGGAGGGATAGAACAGGGAAAAAAGGTGGAGGGGTTTGTCTCTTTGTTAAGAATTCTCTTACAGCTGTCCTCAACGATGAGATGGAGGAAGATTGCGAAGATGTGGAGTCCGTTTGGGTAAATATTCATGGTGGAAATAAAAGTTGCCAATTGCTTATTGGGGTATGCTACAGGCCACCTTTTATAAATGAAGCTGCAGAACTGCGATTACTACAGCAGATTGAAAAAGCTGCAGGTAAAAATGAGGTCATAATTATGGGCGACTTCAACTTTCCAGACATTGACTGGAGTATTGAGGCTACCCATTCTGGTAAAAGCAGCAGATTTCTGGCAGCACTACAGGACAATTACTTGACTCAAATGGTAACTGAACCAACTAGGGGGAATGCGTTACTGGATCTGATCATTTCTAATAGACCAGATAATGTATCAAATGTGCAGGTTCAAGAACATTTGGGAAATAGTGATCACAACATGATAACGTTTGAGCTGGTGACTGATAGGCCACGGGGCAGCGGGACCACTAAAACTATGAACTTTAGAAAAGCAAAGTTTACTCAAATTAGGCAGGCACTAAGTTTGGTGAACTGGGATAATGTACTACAAGGGGAAGACACTGAAGGGAAATGGCAAGCTTTTAAACTTATACTCAATCAATACTGTAGTATGTATATCCCATATGGAAACAAAATGTCTAGGAATAAAAAAAGGCCTCTATGGATGAATAGAAAGGTTAAAGATAAAATGAAGAGGAAAAAGAATGCCTATAAGGTCTTAAAACAGGAGGGGACAGAGGCTGCACTAAGCAATTATAAGGAGTGCAATAAAAATTGTAAAAAAGAAATTAGGCAGGCAAAGATTGAAGCTGAAAAACAAATCGCTAAGGATATCAAATCTAACCCAAAAAAGTTTTACAAGTACATTAACTCTAAAAAAAGAAAGGTTGACTGTATAGGACTCCTAAAGGATGAGGATGGGAACTCAATGGTGGATGACCAAGGTAAGGCAGAGTTATTAAATGCTTTCTTTGCTTCTGTCTTCACAAAAGAAACAGCACTGTTGCAAACTACAGAGGCGGAAGAGTCTCAATCTTCTAACTGTAATATTAAATACTTAACGCAGGAAGAAGTGAAGGCAAGACTAAATAAATTAAAAATAGACAAGGCACCTGGCCCGGATGGCATGCATCCTCGGGTCCTAAGGGAATTAAGTTCAGTTATAGATAAACCCCTTTATCTTATCTTTTGTGACTCTCTTGCAACTGGCAGAGTCCCAGTGGATTGGCGTACAGCCCACGTTTTCCCATTATTTAAGAAGGGCAAAAAATCTGATCCAGGAAATTATAGACCTGTAAGTTTAACATCAGTTGTATGCAAACTATTTGAGGGGTTACTAAGAGATACTATACATGACTTCATAGTAGAAAATAATCTTATTTCTCAGCATCAACATGGGTTTACTAAAGACAGGTCCTGTTTGACTAACATGCTCAGCTTTTATGAGGTAGTGAATGCTAATATGGATATTGGGAATGCTGTAGATGTGATATACTTGGACTTTGCAAAGGCCTTCGACACTGTTCCCCACAAAAGTCTGGTGCAAAAGTTGAGGATGCAAGGACTGGGGAAGAGTCTGTGTTCATGGATAGGGAACTGGCTAATGGACAGAAAGCAAAGAGTTGTGGTCAATGGATCATACTCAAAATGGGAGACTGTTAGCAGTGGGGTCCCACAGGGGTCTGTTCTGGGTCCAGTGCTCTTCAATTTATTTATTAATGACCTAGTAGATGCAGTAGTGAGCAATGTTGCTATTTTTGCAGATGATACAAAATTGTGCAGAATCATTAACTCTCAGGAAGATAGTGTCATATTGCAACAGGATCTGGATAGGATGGCTATATGGGCACATACATGGCAGATGAAATTCAATGTTGACAAATGTAAGGTCATGCATTTTGGACGTACTAATGGTCTAGCACCATACAAAATAAATGGGATACAGTTGGGGACATCAAACTTGGAGAAGGACTTAGGAGTACTCATTGACAACAAGTTAAATAATCGTACTCAATGCCAAGCAGCTGCAGCTAAAGCTAACAAAATTTTGGGATGCATTAAAAGGGAAATAAAAACTCGAGATGCTAGCATAATATTGCCCCTGTTTAACTCTCTAGTAAGGCCACATCTGGAATATGGAATTCAGTTCTGGGCACCACATTACAAAAAAGATATTGCAGTTTTAGAGCAGGTGCAGAGACGAGCAACAAAATTGATGCGTGGGATGGAAGGTCTCACTTATCGAGAAAGGTTAGATAAACTGGGTTTATTTAGTCTAGAGAAAAGACGCCTTAGAGGGGATCTAATTAACATGTATAAATACATCAGAGGGCAATATAATACCTTGGCGGATGAGCTTTTTGTCCCTAGGCCTTCTCAAAGGACTAGAGGACATGATCTGCGCATGGAGGAAAAACGTTTTAGCCATTTATTTAGGAAAGGGTTCTTTACAGTAAGAGTGATTAAGATGTGGAATGCATTGCCACAGGAAGTCGTTATGGCAAACTCTATACCTGCATTTAAAGGGGGCTTAGATGCTTTCCTTGAGTTGAAAGACATCCATGGCTACAATTACTAGGTAATGCCTAATGATGTTGATCCAGGGATTTTATCTGATTGCCATCTGGAGTCGGGAAGGAATTTTTCCCTTTAGGGGCTAATTGGACCATGCCTTGTAAGGGTTTTTTCGCCTTCCTCTGGATCAACAGGGATATGTGAGGGAGCAGGCTGGTGTTGTACTTTATACTGGTTGAACTCGATGGACGTATGTCTTTTTTCAACCAAAATAACTATGTAACTATGTAACTATGTAACACGGAAGAGGTGAGTAATCCCCGCCCACTGCCTCTTACTAATAGTGGCGGCTGCTACTGTGCTTAAGCAGGAGGGGGGGTTCCTGCTGAGCTTAAGCTGGAGGTAGAGCACACATGGGGGACCCAGTTGAGGGGGGGGTCTAACCCCCCTCCCCGCCGCTGTGCCCAATACCCCCTTCCTGCCCTCTACCCTCTTATGCGGCGTATGCTACGCCGCGGGTCGGCTAGTAACAATTAATTTGCCATAACAATATTCATACACTGAAAAATTAAAAAGGCACATTAACCCCATTTATGCCATCCTAACCTCAGTAGTTACCATAATAATAACAAAAAAAAGAAAACAAAAACTTTGAAAAAAAAAAACCAAAGTGACAAATTTAAAAGAGAATACATCAATTGTTTTGTTAGGGGCTTTTCAGACATGTATGTTATGGGGAAAATTATTGTTATTTTTGCAAATTAGGGCTTTTAACCCTTTACCTGCCAAGCACATACTAAGTATGTTTTGGCAGTCAAGGGCTCCAACTGCCAACAACGTACCTAGTAATTTTTTGGGGCATTTTGTCCCCCAGGGAGTAGTGGGGGAGGGGCCAACATCATTCCTCCCTCCCTCTCCATGGGACCCCCTCCTGCGGTTTCCTGCAGAGTTGGAGCAGCGGTCAGTGTGTAACTACTCAACTGATCACTCACTCCATGTCATGTGTCCCCCGCAGGCAGTCGTCTCCTCTCTTCATTTTTCTGTATTATGCGTCATACAGAGATCAGGCGGCCAGAGAGGAGCCTGTTGCCGGTGGAGACACATCGCATGGAGTGGGCTAGCAGGTCAGTTACAGTTAGTTAATTACATACTACACCACTGCACTCTAGCTGTGCACAAGGCCACAGAAGGGGGGCCATGGAGAGGGAGGTAGGCTGATGTTTGCCCTCCTCCCCTCAGTGAAACTTATACCTGCTACCTATACAGGAGCATCTATACCTGCTACTTATACTGCGGCACCTATTCCTGGATAACTTTACAGGCTGCACCTACAGTATATCTGGCAACCTGTACTTGCGGCACCTATACCTGGCTACCAATACTGGCTACATCTATACCTGGCTACCTGTACTGGGGGCATCTTTTCCTAGCTACCTACTACTGGCTGAACCTATATATGGCTATCTGTACTGGTGGCACCCATTCCAGGCTGCCTATACTGTATGCACCTATATCTGGCTTCCTGTACAGGCGTCACCTATTCCAGGACAAGTGAAAAGTGGGATACCAGTAGTACATATCTGGTATCGTTGGATTAAGCAGAATCAGGGCTTTCAAAAACAGTACCAATTTTGTCAGTAAATATAATTCTTCTTTGAAAAATATTTTATTTTTATTTTACTTTTTTTTTACATATTTCACTCAAAAATGTCTTACATCTCCAGAAAAAGTAAAACATGTTGTTTCAGTGTTCAAGCCCAATTCATTACAGAAAAAAATACATAATATGTCTTATTTCATGTAGGTTTTCTTGTCAAAAATCCTAATGAGTGCAAAATGTCTTAAAATTGCTTGGCAGTAGATGTTCGCATTTAGAACAAATCGGCTGGCAGGGAAATGGTTAATTAATTATAGATTACAATGAGAAAACCAAAAACACAAAATGAAATAAAATACACCTTTATTTCCAAATAAAATATTGTCATTGTGCATATTGTAAATGTTGTAATAACCAGGACAAATGAGCAAGTAAAATGTGTGGGTTTTAATTACAGTAGAACTTATTTTTAAACTATAATGGGCAAAAACTGAGACATGTATATATATATATATATATATATATATATATATATATATATATATATATATATATATATATATATATATATATATATATATATATATATATATAAATTATTTTCTTCTCAGTCCCTTTAAAATTCATAAAAGCTTAGTAAAACATACAACGCAAAGAAAGCCAAATTGGGGGTTGAGAAAAACAAAACAAGCTATAGATCATTTAAATGTGATAAGCAGCAAGTTATTGGTGAATGAATGGTTGGAGCTCTGAAATGTGAAAATTGCTCTGGTCCGTAAGGGGAAAAACTCCTTAGTGGTAGAGTAGTTAAACATAATTTTATTTATAATGTAATTATAACTAAAAAATAAATTATAGGAGAAAACTCAGGAGAAAAATGGGAACTGGATTTTGGTACAAAGTGTTGAATGAGGATGATACCACTCATTTGTTAATTTTAAAACATAAAGATTAAGCTGTAAGTATAAATATACAAATGCAGCTCAAGGCACCTGGAAATATCAAAAATAGTATAAATAGAGCCATCAAGTAATGGAGGGTCTCTTATCTCCAATCTGCAGTAATGATAGTTGTGAGCTGTCCTATAAATCATGCCCTACAACTTAGTAATAGAACATATATCTAGTCACTAAAGTCTCTCTCTATTAGGGAAGATCGGAACAGGCGATTTCCAATATCGCAGAAATTCCGTAACTGCTAAATTCCGGCGGATCCCTGCGGTATTCCGCGGAATTCCGCATTCCGGCGGAACCATTTCCACAATGTTAAAGGGAACGTAATGGATGTTTCCTTTTAAACAAATACCAGTTCCCTGGCAGTCCTACTGATAACTTTGGCTTTAGTGGTGGCTCAATCACAATCGTGATTACAATTTTTTTTTTATGGAGCAGCAGGAGTTGTCGTAGGCCATGGGACCTAGAGGTGGTTCCACGGCAGTCATTACAGGCAGCGAAATTTTAATCTAGTCTGTCCAATCTTCATCGTGAATCAGTGAGAGGGGCCTTGTAATTATCACTGATCCATGACTCGTTCATTTTTATGAACGTTAGTATGTCCACATTGTCTGTGGACCGATCATGCAAGAACCTCCAGTGCATACTGAGCGAGTTCAGGCCAGGTATCCAGTTGTTTTGTCCAATACTCCATGGGGTCATCATTACTCTCCATATTGTCTGGAGCACTGGCCGACCCCAAGTAATCATTCACCATATGGGCCAGCCGATGGCAGTGACTACTTTGCCCGCTGGTGGTGCTAGAAGGAGTATCTGGCATTGGCTGATAAAATTCCTTCAACATACTCAGCAGGTTCACAGATTGGCTATTGGTGCTGCTGCTGGGAGTGGGACCACCAGACCTTTGCTGAGTATGAGGCTTGATAGCTTGGGCCCGGGATACAGGTTCAGGAAACGCATCTTCTACCCAACAAAGAAGGACATCCCGGATTTGGCTCATCCTGGTGTCTGCTTGGGAGGGGGGTATGAACTGCCACATTTTCCCCTTGCACCGGGGATCTAAGCCACTCACATGTTGAGCCTTGATTTTAAAGTTTTAACCCGGGGGTCCTTACGGAGACACTGGAACATATGTGCAGCCATAGGGAAGAGATGTCTGCCAATAATCACCTCTTCCTGGCTGTCAGAACTGTCGTCATGCTCCAGCTCCACATGATCAGAATCTTCTTCCCACCCCCGGGCAATGGGCTTTTCTGCTTCCACAAGCTCTGCCTCCTCCTCCAGGACTTGAGCATGCTCACTCACTCCCCCACTTGACTGACCACTGTTTAGTAGGGCTTCCTCCCCCTGTCCGAGCACTTTGTCAAGAGCCTTGTCCAGCATGAAGATAATAGGGAGTACTTCTGATATGCTGCAGTGCTTCTCACTGACTACTTTTGTTGCCTGCTCAAACGGCTCCATCACTTTACAGACCTGTCCAATCAGCTGCCACTGGTCCACAGTAATGTAGTCCAGTGGCCCTGTTCTGGAGGAAGATGTCTGAGACAGGTATGGCCTGACTGCCATTCGCTGCTCCCACAACCTCTCTAGCATGTGGAGAGTGGAGTTCCACCGCGTTAAGCAATCAGAAATAAGCCTGTGCTGCGGCAGGCTATGGCGGCGCTGCAGCAGTTTCAAGGCCGCGGTGGCATTTGCGGAGCGATGGATGTTGGCTGACACTTTCCTGCTGAGGCCACAGCGTCCTTCAACCCATCAAAAGTTTGTAAAAATTTCTGGTCTACAAGGTTGAAGACATGGGCCAAGCAAGGTAAGTGAGTGTAGCCACCTTATGAAATGGCGGCCAGCCTGTTGGCACCATTATCAGACACCACTACACCTGTGTCCAGTTTTCGGGGGAAAAGTCACTGCCGAATCTGATCCTGTAAGGCTGCAAGGATTACAGATCCGGTTTGCCTGTTCTCATCCATGGATTCGAGTTTCAGCACTGCTTGGCATCGATGGTGCTGCAGACCAGTGTAGGAGCTGGACCACTTGCTGGGAGGCTCAGCAATGGCGGACTGGCCTTGACAGAAATGGTAGCAGAGAGAAGTAGAACAGGCCTTCCCTTCAACCCACGTGGTGGCACCACCAGCTGAGATGCCCCAGATCTTGCATTCCTCAGCAGCACCATGGAGGGCGAGCCAATGGGCGGTAAAAGTTAGATACTTTCCCTGCCCATGCCTGCTGCTCCAGCCATCCATAGTGAAGTGCACCTTGTATAGTGAAGTGCACCTGATCCATATACCAGCCGACACACTCTACAATGTGCTGGTGAAGGGCAGGGATAGCATTCCTGGCAAAATAATGGCGGCTGGGGATCCGCGATTGTGGAGCAACACTATTCATCAGTCTGTGGAAGGGGGCACAGTCCACAAACTGGTAGGGCAGCAGTTGTTGGCCCAACAGCCTTGCCAGGAGCGCATTATTTTTCTTAACAAATTGATTACTTGCAAGGGAGCATCCGCTTCCTCTGCAACATTACTGGCACAGAGGCCTGATGCTGAAACACTGGTGATTCAGAAGAAACCAACAAGGGTGATGATGATGAGGTGCTTGTCGAGGTCTGGAGTCCTCTTCCAGCTGGCATGCAGAGGGATTTGAACTAAAATAGGACTGAGCAGGTTGGATAGGGACAGGAAGAGTATATAAAGAAGAAGAGGGGCCTGTTGCTGCTGCTTTTCCTCCACCCATCTTATTGTAATTCTTTGCATATTCAAACTCCCATCTGTGGTGGTTGCACAGATGGCTTATCAGCCCTGAAGTGCCGAACCCGGTGCCTGATTTGCCTCTGCTCACCGATTTACGGCACACAGAACAGACTGCCCTGGATTCATCCTCTTCCAGAACAGGAAAATAATTCCATACAGGGGACATGCTTGCACGTGGAGCAGTGGTGCGAGTGGTGAGACTTATTCTAGCACATCGATGCTCAGCATTGGACTGGTGGTGGGTACTGACAGATGGGAAAGCACTTGCAGGCTGCTGGCCAACCATCTGCTCTGTTTTTCCATGCTGCTCACGCCGGCTAGTGCCTAACCCACCAGATGGCAACCACAGTGGATCAGCCGCCTCATCATCCAAAACATCATCCAGTTCAACCAAATCACTGGAATCCATAAGTGACTCTTCTGGACCCTTCACCTGGCCACAAAACACCTCTGTAGTTGTCTGGTGGTAATGCAGATTGGTGGTGACACAAGCTCCCAGTTGTGATGGATTACCACTGCATGAAGAAAACACAGGGGCCATTTCTGTCAACACAGAACTCACCACTTCTTGGGAACTTGGTCCCATGGTCTCCTCCAATGCCTCCTCCCAATCCTTCTCCACATCTCTCTCATCTACGTAGGTGTGCTTTACTTCTGGAGGAGTGTACTGGGAGGAAGCAACCTCGTTAAGAGAAGCAGCTGCGGTCGGGTTCTGGTCATGAGGAACCTGGCCACTACTGGTGCGGCTGAAACTAGCTTCAAGTTCCTCAGACTGGGTAGAGGGTTCCTGATCTAAATAATCAACAACTCTGTTCACCTGCTGCTCTGTCCAAATTTTCCTGCGTCCGAACACAGGGAAGACATCTCTGACCAGGGGGGAAAGCTTCCTGCTGCTGCTCCACCCTCAACCTGAGCACGCACTTGACGTGATCTACCAACACCACCATCACTCCATTTTCTTTTAGGAGTGGCAGGTAATTGCTGCTGCTCTCACTCCATTGCTTTGGGGCCAAAAACTTTATCGGGGAAGGGGTATGAGTGGCAGAACCAAAGTAAAATAAATAAAGAAAATTAATCAAAAACAAAATAAAGAGGAAAAAAAATGAACTTAGAAAAAAAAAAAAAAAAAACACTTGCACTACACTCAACTAATCAATCACCTCTCTCACTCTTTCAAACACTAAGCCTGTGGCCTGGCTGGCTCTGTCTAACCCTCTCCACACAGCAACTACTAGTACACTACACTACAATCTATCACTCAAACTAACAATCTACTGTCACTCTCTCACAAATACACCTAGCTAACTACTACTTATATAGCTAACACTCAGTCTAAAGGCCCATACACACGTCAGACTTTTGCAAACGACGGGTCGTTTGCAGGGCCGGATTTGTACTTCTTACCGCCCAAGGCCGACTATTACCAGCCGCCCCAACCGAAACCGTATCCTACCACCTCTCTCCACACACACCAATCCAAAATTTTTTGGGCCGATGGTGTCCACTATTGGGGCTAGTGCCGAGGTCTCCATGGCAACGTGAAGTGAATCAATCATGTCACACGGGGGAACTGGTCAATCAAGCGATCTACAGGTGATGGGCGTGGTGGGAGCCTTCCACCACACACACATAGTCAAAAGTGGCTCACAATTGGACATTGGATGGGGTCAGCAACACGTAAAAGTGAGTCCTGTACCCACTGCTGTCTCCAGGGTAACAGCGCTGGCCAATCAATAATTAAGAAATGGGTACTGTGAGAGGCTGCCTTCTTTATTCTGTACTATTTATTGGTGCTGCCCCTGGTCCTTTCATCCTCCACACCAAGTGTGTGAGACCCGGCCTTCTGTAACTGCCTGGAGCTGCTGCTATGTCATTGGACAAGGTCTGGCTTTTTGCTAGTCACACACTGTTCACAAACGTTTGGTTAACAGACTGCAGCTGCCTGTAGCACAGCACAGGCAGATGCCAGCTGGTACTAATAGTGCAGTTATCCTGACCACTTTCATTTGTTTGGACACGTGCAAATAATGCCCACTGTCTGCAGGCCGCCCCTTGTTTATCTGGTGCCCTAGGCCATGGCCTATGCGGCCTTGCCAGAAATCCGGCCATGCTCGTTTGAACGTCCCGTCGGTCAGTCGTCCGCACGCGAAATCGGGCGTGTGTACAGACTATCGTTCGGGTGATAAGACTGGTCTTGAGCGATCCGCCGGGTGGATTCTCTCTCACAGTCTTTAAAAAGACTATTGTTTTATGTTGAAACAACTAATATGAGTCTGTCTCTCCTCTCTCTCCAACACCAGACTAAAGCCCACAAGCTTCGAGACTGTCACACCTCTCTTATATACAAAATGGGTGGGATAGCTGATGATAGGTAGCTAGAGGCTGGTTGATAACGTAGGATTGGTTGTTTTTTGTTAAGACCCTAATTGGTGCAGAAATTACATTTTTAATGCAGAAATCATCATGTTTTAAGCTTCTGTGATGGGTCTACCTCTTCTGATTGACTAATGCAGCTTTTACACGCTTCTGTTTAAATTCTGATGGAATTCCACATAGAAATTCCGCTATTTCCATTTACCGCTATAGCTTTTCCTTTCCCGGCTCAACGGAACGGAATTGCCAATTTCTGACCTGAATCGCAGAAGTCTCCATTCCGTGGAATCCGACGAGCATCCCTACTCTCTATCAATGTGTTGCATTACATAGTGTCTGATCCAATTTACTTTTTCTCCTAAGTTTTCTCCTAAGGGATAATTTTCATCTTCTGTTTTCAGCACTCTGCAATTCAATTAAAAAAAGTACAAAAAAGGTGATAAAGCATAAATTATTCTGAGTATTTTCTTGCTTGCCAGTGGCCTAAAAGGGGATTTCACTGATCAGATGTGAAATATCACCTAGGAGAAAAGTGAACTCAAATCGGGCCCAGACTTTTAACCTGAAGAAGTATGGCTATATGCATTGCTTATAAAATCTGTTTAAACTTGTTAATTTATAAACGTCTTGGCTGCAACTTGCAGTTAAGCCAACTTATTTTCATGTACTTGATTTATTCATAACATGTTGATGTTCATGATGTTGATGTTGCCTTTTGAGCTAAATTTTAAGATAGATTTCCATGGTTTACACACCTTGTCCCCTCAGTTTGGTAAAATTACTTTGACTCCCTTCCATGGAGCCAGCAGTAGTTATCAAAAGAAGCAACTGAGACATCTAGACCAGTCATTAGGGGGTGGTTCCAGACCTTCCACCCTTGAAGTAAAATAAGTGGTTGCCTATAAGCCTGGCAATCAGTGAGTGAGTATATACAGACACACCATTCTTCTTATCCCATTTTTTCCTGGTAGTGCACCAGTTCAGTACCCTGGGCATTTGTCATGGTAAGCTTCCAGGGAACCAAAAAGGCACAAATAACAGGACCAGGAGCCAATAGTACAATGTGCAAAAACACAAATGTTCCAATTCCTGGTTGCAAATACTCATAACAACCATTAAAGCGGATCCGAGATGAAAAATTAAATATAGCAAGTAACTTGTCTATATATCTTATCTAAAGTTTAGACAGTCTAAACAGCAAATCTAGCTGCAAACAGCTTCAACAGTTTATGATTATTTATTCTTGTGATACAATGAGAGAGCAGCCATGTTCTGTTTGTCACATTACACACAGGCAAGCCGATCTGCATCTCCAGCCCTCAGCCTGTGAAAACGTCACTCCCCTCTCTTCCTCCCTCCTCCCCTCTGCCTCTGAAATCTCTGGCTAGTAACCTCCTCCTCCTGCCCAGACTAAACTCCCATAAGCCCTTGCTATATGCGTTTGAGAGTGCCAAGGCACTCTGGAGAAGCTGTGGGCGAGGCTTGTTTCGTTTATAGGGAGTTAAAGTATTAAAATCAAGCAAAAAAATATATATATTTGGCTTGAGGAATGTCCTATAAACTATATGAAAGGAACACAATTATGCAATGAGTAAATGTTTATCTTGGATCCACTTTAAGGGCTTGCTGGAGAATCCTGTCCCCTCTCGGGCTCAGGCAGCTGGAACGTTGTACCCGTTTGGTCAAGCACCTCCTTAAAATAGTGTTGTTTATAATGCACTACAGAGATGAAGCAGTGGGAGCACTGATGAATGGAATTGTTCAAAAGTATACAACCATTCAAATCCAATAAGAAGTAGAGGAAGTGGTTGGCTTACCTCTCCCAATGTGAAAGTCACTTCTAGGAAAATGGCCGGGATTCATCAAGCTTTACTGCATTCGGTAATGCTGAAAATAGCTAAGTTTACAGAGCATTTAATAAAATGTCAATTCATCAAGGCTGTTACTGCATGGCAAGCTTAAATTACTGAGCAGTGAGGTAAATTACCGACTTGTGTGGTAAATACCTCAACACATGTCAGTAAATGTCGATTCATCAAGGTTATAGCATGCGGTAGAACACAGTAACCTACTCGATATATACCTGCTGCACTCCTCTGTCAAAATCCAGCTTTGAATGCCTTCCGTGTGGATATCCCCATGATTGATAGGAGCAGAGACCGAACAGGAACAATCACTGTTTCCTGCGAGTCCCTGTGATTGGACCCAAAGCTTTCTCTGGCAGGTCCAGCTTTTCTACCCCCCAGGCAGGGAGGCGAGAGATCGGAACAAAATAGGCTTCCCCGTGGCCGTTAGGCTGTTTAACCCCTTAGTCTCTTGTTCAAAGATGCATAGGAGCTAGTGGGGAAATCACCTAAGCATGGCATGTGTAATGTCTCCTGAAAGTTCATCTAAGCTGTGACAATTACATAAAATGTTAAGAAAGACTAATTGACAGATTCAGAGTGAGCAGAAGCAGTATAAGAAACATGTACATCTAAAGGGATGTTGGAATGCCTCTTACTATTGTAATGCTATCTCTACATGGAGAACAGAGACAAATACAGAATTTTCTGCTGTGACTGAACAAGTTTTTGTCAATGGGCTTTGGTAAATTACCGAACTTCTACTGCACCTTTGAAAATATTGATGAATTACCAAAAAAAGTACCCAATGCAATATTTTCCCGACATGTTTTTTAATTGTACAGCCTTTGACGAAAGTGGACCTCTGCTGCTATGGGAGCCGCAGCAGGTCACATGGATCTGAGGTCTACAAGCAGGACAGGTGAGGGGGACCCGGTTAGCCTGCTTGCTTCGATAATCGGCCACCGGGGAGGGATCAGGGATTGAGGGGGATGGGTGGCATGACACGTGATGCCGCCTAAGGAAGTGGCATCACCTGGCTTCATAGGCTGTCAGGCGTCCCAACCAGGACACCATGGTCCAAATGACATCTTTTTTGATATGTCCTTCATATCATTTTTTATACCATGTTTTCTGTATACAGTTTACACAATCTATATATATAATAGAGTAAGTGCCTCAACCTTCAAGCAAGAAGAAATAGTAGCGCCCTGCCCCCAGGGTGGGTCCAAGCAAGAAGAAGGGGCTGGTCCAAGCAAGAAGAAGAAGTAGTGTCATATCAAACCAAGGACAAAGAGGGATAATTTGCATATTCAGTAGCAGTGCATTGTGGGTAACCACAAATGTTGACTTATAGCTTAATTATTGCAGATTTGCTTCTGTTTTAAGAAGGAAAATTACACCAAGCTTTGCTTTTTTTAGTAGGAGGGTTTTTTGGTCTCTTTTATCCTCCTATACATTCTTAGTAGTTTGGGTCACTCTGAGCTGCTTGGTTACTCTGTTGTAGTGGTCCAAGCCCTATCTCATACAGCCGTATCAATCTCTGCTGTGTGCTGATGAGGACCAAACATCTGACATCTGCTGTCACATGTGGGTTTGATATGACTGTGTAAAACTTAAAGCTATAGGCTTGCTTGACTTACCAAGGGTGAAAAGGAATAATTTGCATATTTAGTAGCGGTGCATTGTGGGTAGAGATGAGAAGTTCGGATCTTTTCAATGATTTGAATCGGATCATTGAAAAGATCCGGATCTTTGATCTGAATCTTGGATCATTTTACTACCGAAGCATTTGAGGGTGAAATGAATAGCAGGACAGGTCTTTCCCTGCTGTGGACAGGAGAAGGGGAGGGGGTGGACACACAGAGAAGGGGAGAAGATGGACAGAGGGCAGGGAGTGGACAGAGAAGGGAGGGGGGACGAGCAGAGAGCAGAAATGTTTGCTTGCACACAATACCCACTTGCTGCAATCATATGCTTTACATGTATTTCACCTATATGCTCATATGTGTACTTTGAATGCAAACGTCGCACAGTGAAAGAAAGCATTCCCCAAAGCATTCCCAGAAGTAAAGTGCAGCTGTTTAGAGCAGTGCAGGAGGATCATATTGCACAGCTGCCTGTAACGTTACTGAGCTGTGCTGAGCTGAGCCAAAAGCTTCCAATGTGTTCACTGTGCACAACTACGGAACAGACAGCCTATAATCAGCAGCACATTATAGCCAGTATGTGTGCTCTACACATATCTGGCAGTGGCACCGATGTCCCCTCTCTCTCATCTACCTGTCTCCCTGCAAGGCTGGCTCCCATCCAACAGAGCGATCCATCTCAGCTCTGCTTCCAAAACCCCGCTGCCCGCTGAGAGGGGGCGTGTCACTCCTGGCCCCGCCCCTTTTGCGATCCGAATCACTCCTTTTGATGATTCGGATGATTCGACTCACAAAATAGATTTGGATCAAAGATCCGAATCGTTCATGATCCGGACAACACTAATTGTGGGTAATCACAAATGTTCATTTATAGCTGAATTATTGCAGATTTTCTTCTGTTTTAAGAAGGCAAATTACACCAAGCTTTGCTTTTTTTAGTAGGAGGTCTTTTTGTTTCTTTTTATCCCCCTATACATTCCGAGTGGTTTGGGTCACCCTGAGCTGCTTGGTTACTCTGTTGTACTGGTCCAAGCCCTATCTCATACAGGCGTATCAATCCCTGCTATGTACTGATGAGGACCAAAAGTCTGAAACAGGCTGTCTGCATGTGGGTTTGATATGATTGTGTAAAATTCAAAGCTATATGCTTGCTTGGCTTACCAAGGGGGAAAAGGGGTAATTTGCATATTTAGTAGCAGTGCATAGTGGGTAACCACAAATGTTCACTTACAGCTGAATTATTGCAGATTTCCTTCTGTTTTAAAAAGGCAAATTACACCAATGCAGTGTGCGGCATTGCGGGAAGTGACGACAGTGGAGCGCACGATGGAAACGGAAGAGGTGAGTAATCCCCGCCCGCTGCCTCTCACTAATAGTGGCGGCTGCTACTGTGCTTAAGCAGGAGGGGGAGTGCACATGGGGGACCCAGTGGAGGGGGGGGGGGGTCCAACCCCCCTCCCCGCCACTGTGCCCAATACCCCCTTCCTGCCCTCTACCCTCTTATGCGGCGTATGCTACGCCGCGGGTCGGCTAGTAGTAATAATAATAATACTAATAATAACCTATTGGACTTCAGAATGGTAACTTGGGACTGTCCTTCGGTTGAAAACGCCAAATTCTGAAGCAAACAGAATCCTGAATTCTGCCTGGTAAGTTGAATTTCCGAATAGTATTCCACAGCAGCCCCATTTCTAGGTGGTGCGCAGTGATGGGGGTGGAGGGAAGGGGCACAGTGATGGAGGGGGGAGCCAAGGCTTCACTAGGACTCAGCTAAAAGCAAAAGATAAAATTCACAATATATATATGCGCTTTAGGAAAAGTAGCACTCCGTGGTTCGCGTTCAGCAAATGTCAGGTGCAGACATAAATAACCAAATAAAAATAAAAAGCAACGAGCACACTTGTCTCAAAAAGGACAAACAAGATCAGAAAGTCTCACAGTTCCACCAGGGATCTGCTCCAAGGATTCGGCCGTTACAGCAAAAAATGTTCTTTTGGTCTCTTGTCCTTGGACAATCACATCCACATGCAAAGAAACAGGGAAAAAAACATAGTGTGGTACTGCTACCAAGGATTAACACCTGCCACAGAAACCATCACCAAGATGATATTGCTGTGTATAATGAAAGGCAACCTAGTGAGCACCAGTGCCAGGACACCCCCCTATGTACCCGCACTCACCGCGCTGGCCTCCTAAGTCTCTGGAGGTGGGATTGATAGTGGAGGGGGTAGGACTGTTTCACTGCTTCATAGATACATAGACCACTTTCAGGCTGCAAACTTGCAGAACTCAGGATCAGCGGTGACCCGACCCAGTACTGGTCATATGACAGCCGATTTTCCCCAACGGGTGAGCATGGAGCGGCGGGACTTGAAGGACATTAGAGTTACATCCTGTCATCCGCAGGCACCCACACAGAGGACATAACTCTAACGTCCTTGGTCCTGAAAGAGTTACATGAAAATAATCCTATTACTTCATTTGAAAATTAGATTAATGTATACGTTTCAATCTTTCATGTTGAATGCTTGGTGAATGGCCACCATTAGGAGATGCAATTGTTATATTATCTTTTCCAAATATTAACTCTTTAATATTTATATCTAAAAATTTCCAGCTTCCCTATAAACAATAAAAAAGTGGAAAAAAAATCCGGACTATTTGCATCTGGTTTGGCTTGATTTGTTTTATGTATTTCTTTGTCTTGATTTTGAATATTTGGATTGATGTACTCTCATTCCAGCTGCACGGACCTATCCATTATCTTCAGCCGCACGTGTAATTGAGAACCAGTTGATATTTGCATCAATCCTAACTTCATACAGCAGATAGATCTTCAAACCATAATTGTCTGCCTGAGCTTCTCCTGGGTCTCCTCCAGCATGTTTTCTGCTACATGGCCCTTCGTGCTGCCCAGTCTAATACTGGAAACCGGGACAGGATTGTCTCTGAATGCTTATATTGTGATTTTTAATATTATAAAAGTGAACAATAGACTGTCACTGAAAAGATGTGATCAGGTGCAACTGTGTTTGGCACTGGTGAACCTTCTCCATCAGGGCGCAATATCTACCCATGTCCTAATGTGGCTTGTTAGCTTTGACTTATTTTGTACTAAATAAGTAAATTCATCATTAATCCTCCTGTTACAGACATCAGTTTACAGCAGCAACTGGTTGATCTCCTGGCTCTGTGGCTTCTACTGCATCAGCATCTCTAACTTAAAGCTCCGACTCTTTCTTTGGAGCAAAAAAATACTCTCAGCTCATTTACCCTATCTTATGCTGCTGTCAATATTTGGATCTTTCGTCCAATCTGTCCCATCTATCTGGTGGGTTAATTTAGTACTAGAGAAGGAAACAGCCGGGAATGTGACACTAGGTTTGGTCAGTAACGCAAGAGTCTCTGAATTGTATTTGATGTTTACCATGTTCTTGGGCTGCCTCTTGCCTCTTTGTTTGACTCTTCTCTCAATAACACTCACTGTCGGCTCGCTGTTACAGCACATCCGAAACATGAGGCAGAATAATTCAGACTTTGGACAGGCTAAGCTGTACGCCCATGTCAGTGCGATAACAACTATGACGATGTTTCTTGGACTTGTTGTGTTCTTCTGCATCACTGAGATTCTTTGGTTTAAAACTACAAATGTCAATGCAGATGCTAGAAATGTATTTGTCTTGGTTTCTACATTAGCGTATCCAACAGCCCAGTCTCTTATTGTCTTTAAAGCCAACTCACATTTGAGGAAGAGCATCTGTGTCAAGATTTATTGTCTGAACAGCCTTTGTTATGGTGGTGTTGGAGATCATGGCACTTGATCTTCTTGAGCAGCACCATATTTTGCTCTCAAACATGAAACACAACAAAAAATAGGTAGGAAACAGGAAAACGACTGATATTATGTCAATGAAAGGAATGTTTATGCTTCACTAATGTTAATTTATTAGATAGCTGGTTGCAGGACACATTTGACCTGAGGCCTAAACTCATGGTAATACTGCTATGCACAGGCAGCTTTACTTCCCATAATGCTCGTTAGTAGTGCACATTACCGTAGCAGGTTAGGCTAATAGCACAACTCATGGTACTTGCTGCTGCAAGGAAGGGTAACATTTCCTTGCACTGTCTGTTCGTGGCAGTATTACCATAATGTTGTGCATCAGGTCCATTATTAGATTGTTGTGTAATTAACTAATTACAGTGCAAACAAAATAGGGAAAGTTTTCTCCTGCATAGTATTAGCTCAAAAACACTGATAATTTCAGTATGGCAAGGCCACTCTTATCAGTTAGATTATAAGTAAAGTTAAAGAATAACCCTTCAACCTTCCAGTATCTTCAAAACCATGTGTATTTTTTCCCTGTTAGTTTCAAGATGTGTTTAATGCTTTAGACCATAGATGAAACTTGAGTTTCAGCCCACCTTAAATGTTTTCCTATGCCTTATGGTAAATCCGGCCCTGATTACCTACCTGTAACAGCAACACTTTTACTTCCATTCAGGAGGCACATCCACTCACAACCTTGTGTCCCAACCACAATCTAAGGATAGTTTGGGGTTAAGCCAGTTCATTACTTTGTAGGTCTAGATCTCTATGTCAACTATTTACTTTAAGATGTTTCCTCTTTTTTTTTGTGTGTGCTTTTGAAAAAGAGTGTGGTTTTTTTTTGTTTTTGTTGTTTTGTTTTTGTATCATAAGTTTGAGAAACAAAATACAATAAAAAACAAACGAACTGTGGACTCTGTAGTCTCTATAGATTTATAACCGTCATGTGAGCCCTAAACTATCTGTTTACATACCGGTAATCTCTTTAGTGGTGCTCAGCAGAGCTCGAATATTCGAGTAGCTCGAATATTCGAGCTCTTTTTCAGCTATTCGAGCTCGGTATTCGAGCTCCGAATAGCTGTAGCTATTCGAATGGGCTATTCGAGAACACTCGAATAGCCCATTCACTATTCGAGCTATTCGAGCAAACCGGCGCTATTCGAGCTCGGTACCGAGCTCGAATAGCGTCATAGCCCAGATTGATGTGCTTAGAGCCAATCAGAGGGCTCCCAGGCCCTCTGACGGCAGCCAATCACAGAGGGGGACCCTGGCCAGCCCCTACCCTATAAATAGCGGCCGCCATGTTCGGGTTTTCCATGCTTGCCTGAGACTTGTACAGAGAGAGATCTGCTCCTTTGTGCTTTGGCTTAGCAAGTGCTCTATTGTGTTCATTTACCTAGCGTTTTTGCTCACCTACACCTGCCATATACACCTGTATTGTTGTTATTTAGATAGACATTGTATTTTAGTTAGTAGCTTGTGTGTTACATTAGAGACAGGCAGCTGCTGCAAGCTTACAGGTTTAGGCCTCAGGGGGGCCTTGCCTCTGTGGGCAGCTGTCCTCTGTTTATTTCTCTCATCATCTATACCAGTATTTCTGCTGTCCTTTACTAATAGTATTGTAGTTATACTGTACTAGGAGTAGGACACTCACTGACTGTCACTGTTTATAGGCTACTAGCTAGCTCCTGCGTGTGTGCACTCACTCACTGTCTGTGTGTACACACACTCTATTTCCTTCTGATTACTGATTGATTATTGTTAGTTGTACTTACTTACTACTTACTCTTACTGTACCCGTAGGGACACTCACTGTCACTGTTCATATAGGCTACTAGCTCCTGCGTGTGCGCACTCACTGTCTGAGTGTACACACACAACACACACTCTATTTCCTTCTGATCGCTGATTGATTATTGTAATTAGTTAGTTCTACTTACTGTTACTACTTACTCTTACTGTACTAGGAGTCTAGGACACTCAGTCACTGTGTTCATAGGCTACTAGCTCCTGCGTGCGTGCACTCACTGTCTGAGTGTACACACACCCACACTCCATTTCCTTCTGATCGCTGATTGATTATTGTTATTAGTTAGTTCTACTTACTGTTACTACTTACTTACTCTTACTGTACTAGGAGTCTAGGACACTCAGTCACTGTGTCCATAGGCTACTAGCTCCTGCGTGCGTGCACTCACTGTCTGAGTGTACACACACCACCCACACTCCATTTCCTTCTGATCGCTGATTGATTATTGTTATTAGTTAGTTCTACTACTTACTGTTACTACTTACTGTACTAGGAGTCTAGGACACTCAGTCACTGTGTCCATAGGCTACTAGCTCCTGCGTGCGTGCACTCACTGTCTGAGTGTACACACACCACCCACACTCCATTTCCTTCTGATCGCTGATTGATTATTGTTATTAGTTAGTTCTACTACTTACTGTTACTACTTACTTACTCTTACTGTACTAGGAGTCTAGGACACCCAGTCACTGTGTCCATAGGCTACTAGCTCCTGCGTGCGTGCACTCACTGTCTGAGTGTACACACACCACCCACACTCCATTTCCTTCTGATCGCTGATTGATTATTGTTATTAGTTAGTTCTACTTACTGTTACTACTTACTTACTCTTACTGTACTAGGAGTCTAGGACACTCAGTCACTGTGTCCATAGGCTACTAGCTCCTGCGTGCGTGCACTCACTGTCTGAGTGTACACACACCACCCACACTCCATTTCCTTCTGATCGCTGATTGATTATTGTTATTAGTTAGTTCTACTACTTACTGTTACTACTTACTGTACTAGGAGTCTAGGACACTCAGTCACTGTGTCCATAGGCTACTAGCTCCTGCGTGCGTGCACTCACTGTCTGAGTGTACACACACCACCCACACTCCATTTCCTTCTGATCGCTGATTGATTATTGTTATTAGTTAGTTCTACTACTTACTGTTACTACTTACTTACTCTTACTGTACTAGGAGTCTAGGACACCCAGTCACTGTGTCCATAGGCTACTAGCTCCTGCGTGCGTGCACTCACTGTCTGAGTGTACACACACCACCCACACTCCATTTCCTTCTGATCGCTGATTGATTATTGTTATTAGTTAGTTCTACTTACTGTTACTACTTACTTACTCTTACTGTACTAGGAGTCTAGGACACTCAGTCACTGTGTCCATAGGCTACTAGCTCCTGCGTGCGTGCACTCACTGTCTGAGTGTACACACACCACCCACACTCCATTTCCTTCTGATCGCTGATTGATTATTGTTATTAGTTAGTTCTACTACTTACTGTTACTACTTACTGTACTAGGAGTCTAGGACACTCAGTCACTGTGTCCATAGGCTACTAGCTCCTGCGTGCGTGCACTCACTGTCTGAGTGTACACACACCACCCACACTCCATTTCCTTCTGATCGCTGATTGATTATTGTTATTAGTTAGTTCTACTACTTACTGTTACTACTTACTTACTCTTACTGTACTAGGAGTCTAGGACACCCAGTCACTGTGTCCATAGGCTACTAGCTCCTGCGTGCGTGCACTCACTGTCTGAGTGTACACACACCACCCACACTCCATTTCCTTCTGATCGCTGATTGATTATTGTTATTAGTTAGTTCTACTTACTGTTACTACTTACTTACTCTTACTGTACTAGGAGTCTAGGACACTCAGTCACTGTGTCCATAGGCTACTAGCTCCTGCGTGCGTGCACTCACTGTCTGAGTGTACACACACTAAATTTACTTGTGATTACTACTACTGATTATTGTAACTGCTAGTTGTACTTCCTGACTGTTAATACTTACTTACTGTACTAGGGGACACTCACTCAGTCACCTCACCAACCAACCCACTCCATTAAAGTACCCCACTTTTCACCCGCCCTTTTACAAAACTTTTGTCTATACGCCCAAAACATTGAAGATGTCTGGAAGTGGCAGCCAGCGCGGTTTGGGCAAGGGGAAGGGCAGCAAGGGAATCAGGAAGAGAGGGAGCAGCATTGTGGCAAGCCGCGGCCGCGGGCGCGCCACCATGCACAGTTCCGCAGCAGCAGCAGCAGCGTCAGTGGCTAACATTCCTCCCATAGCCACTGGCCGTGGACGCCTTGGGCGCCGCCCAGGAGGAGCATCTGCAACTCACGCTGCAGAGACACAGCAGCAGCAGCGTGTAGCACCTGCTCCCATTTTCCTCCAGCCGGGTCGGAAACGTCCCATTGAGGAAAAGGATGCAGACACTGTGGTGCAACTCATGACGGAGGATGAGCAGCCCGCCATCAGCTCTGCATCCGAGGCCTCCACCCTCACCACCACCACCACCACCACCCCTGTTCGCAGCAGCCGCCCAGCAGGGTCTGGGGAGGAGGCCAGTTCACCGTCAGTCGCCGACCTCTCATTCAGCACTCTTTTGACCCCAGGCATGATGAGTCAATTGAATGCTGTTGTTGGCGATTTGGAGGAGGAGATGCTGATGGGCACTTTGGGGGAGGAGGGATTGGACAGCAAGACTGTGGCGACAGTCAAGCGTCCCATCCATGCATCAGCAGAGGAGTTTGGGGGGTCATCATCAGAGCAGGACATGTTTCAGGAGGGGCATGATGATGATGACCCGGTGACAGACAGAGACTGGGTGCCAACACATCCAGAGGATGTCGTCCTCAGCAGCTCTGAGGAGGAGGAGGAGGATGCGGTTGTGGGCCTTGCAAGGAGGCGCATCATTGCAAGCATTGGCAGCGTCCCACAGCCTGCTGGTGTCTCAGGCTCAGCAGCAGCAGCAGCAGCATCATCAGCCAGTACCACCACCAGCCGCACCCAAGACCCCCCCCCCCCCCCAACCACCACAGGGAAACAGGCAGCAGCGCTTCCATGCCGTAGGGGGATGTTTTTGTCACCAATCTGGCGGTTTTTCACCATGCCCACAGTGTACAGCAAGTACGCCACTTGCAACCACTGTCAGCGGAAGTTGAGCAGAGGTGCAGACCCCTTGAAGTTCAGCACCAGCTCGCTGATCAACCACCTTTCTGCGAAACACTTCCACCAGCATGAGGAGTTCCAGAGGCTGAAGGCATCTGGTGCTGGCAGTGGCACCAATCCCATCACTGCACAGCCTTCAGCAGCAGCAGCAGCAACAGCAGCCACCCGCCCTCCTGCTCCTCCAGCAGCACCAGCAGGAGTGCGGAAACGCCCTGCTCCTCCCCCCTCTGCAACTCCTGCCGCCGACACTGAGGCCTGTTCTGGCAGCCAGTCCTCAGTGGCCTCCTCTGCTCCGTCTGCTGATTCCCGTGCCAGCAAAAAGGCACGCCAGAGCCTTTTGAGCGAGTCCTTCCAGGGGGTGGTTAGGGCTCTGCCTCCCAGCAGCCGTCGCGTGCGGCAGCTGAACGGCTTGCTGGCACGGGCCATGTGCTCCCAACTCCTGCCGTACACGCTCGTGCAGGAGGGGAGCGACATGCGGGCGCTGCTTGCTTGTGCAGCCCCAGACTGGCAGCTCCCCAGCAGACACTTCTTCGCCCGCAAGGCCATTCCTGCACTGCACCGCTTTGTGATGGCCAATGTGGAGCGAGGGCTGGAGCACGCGGTTGGTGAAAGGGTCCACGTCACCATGGACTCCTGGAGCAGCCGCTTCGGGACAGGCCGCTACCTGTCCTTCACTGTCCACTGGGTCAGCTTGGTGGAAGGGGGTGAGGATGGGAGAGCAGCAGCGGGCACAGCAGCAGCAGCAACACAGTGGGTGGTGCCACCCCGCAGGGTCAGGGGAACTGCAGCGGGTTCCTCCGATCCTCTGCCATCCTCCGCCACACCTGGCCAAACCCCCCGCCTCAGCAGCAGTGTGAAGGCCCGCCACTGCCAAGCGCTGCTGCACTTGGTCAGCCTTGGCAAGACCAAGCTGACGGCAGCCCACGTGTTGGCCAAACTCCAGGAGCAGGAGCGGATTTGGCTGACCCCCAGAGGCCTCAGAGTCGGAGAGGTGGTGTCCGACAATGGGGCCAATCTGGTTGCTGCCATAGACAGGGGAAACCTGACCCACATCCCCTGTCTTGCCCACGTGCTGAACCTGGTGGTGCAGAAGTTCCTGCGCACCTACCAGGGGATGGACGAGCTGCTGGAAACGGCAAGGAACGTTGTGCGTCACTTCCGGCGCTCGGCTGCAGCCTGTGCGAGCCTGGAAGACGTGCAAAAGGAGCTGGATCTGCCACGCCATCGGCTGATCATTGACGTTCCGACTCGCTGGAACTCCACCCTGGCGATGTTGGAGCGTCTGGTTGAACAGAAGCACGCTGTCAACCACTACCTTGCCCTGGCCACTGTTTCCGCAGCTCAGAGAAGGGACAAGACCAGCAACATCCCGTCCATCGTCCCCGATGATGACTGGAGGCACATGCAGCAGGTGTGCTTAGTGCTGGCTCCCTTCCTGCAGGCCACAAACATGGTGAGCAGGGACCATGCTATGGTCTGCGAGTGGGTGCCCCTGGTTTCTCTGCTGAACAGGGCACTCGATGCTTTGCTGGCACAGGGAGCGGCAGCCTTGGACCAGCAGGAGCGGCAAGCAGCTGCACAGTCCACCTCTGAGGGGGAGGAGGAGGAGGACTTGGTGGAGGTCCCTGACCTGGCTGCTGATGAGGGGGATCAGCGCAGTGCAGCTGAGTTGGTGCGGGGGTGGAGAGAGGATGAGGCAGCAGAGGAGGAGGATGAGGAGGACAGCACTGACGTCGATGTGCCAGCAGACGTGGCCCGCCTCTTCCCAATGGCAGCGCACATGCTGACGTGCCTGCGCAGGGACCCCAGGGTGATCCAGATGAAGCAGAGGGAGGACATCTGGATCAGCATGATGTTGGACCCACGCCTCAAGGGGAAGTTGAGCCAGTTCCTGCCGCCTGCAGGAGGAGACCCAGCGCAACAAATAAGGAGCTTGCAGCAGGCCCTTGTTGAGCGCTTGGAGGAAGCCTTCCCCCAGCCTTCCACCCCCACTGTCCAGCAGCCAGCACAGAGGCAGCAGCAGGTGCCTGCATCCAGCAGCAGCAAGCGCCCCACAGACCTGCAGTCTCTCAGCCACGAGCTCTACAGGACTGTAGAGGCTCCGGCAGCAGTGACTAGAGAGGAGATGCATGCAGCAGCATCCTCCTCCGGTCACAGCCAGCGCCTGACCCGCATGGTGGCTGACTACATGGGGTCCTACAGCGGGCTTGACAGCGATGCCCCTGTTGATCCCATGGAGTATTGGGTCAAGCGCATGGAGATCTGGAGCGAGCTGGCGCAGTACGCCCTGGAAGTGCTGTCCTGCCCCCCTTCCAGCGTGCTGTCCGAGCGCTGCTTCAGTGCAGCTGGTGGCGTGGTCACCGAGAAACGCTCACGTCTGTCTCACAAGTCTGTGGACAGACTGACGTTTCTCAAGATGAACCAGGCGTGGGTGGAAGGCGAGTTCCTGGCCCCTGTTGTCGGCGAGAGGGGGACATGAACTGGCTGCCGGAACTTAGTACCATCGTTAATGTGCCTTACCACCCTTTACCACCTCCTGGCTCCTGCTCACTAAGCCAGCCTGGTTCACTTTGACTATTACGTCGCCTGCAGCCACACATTTCACACCTACAGTGGGCTGCTGCTGTGTACTGCCCTTCTGCTGTCTGTCTGTGTTTCCCACTGCCAGGGTACACAGAATTACCGTCTGCTGCCACTCTGCCACCAGCTATTACGTCACAACAATAGCTGCTCACACTGCTCCTCCATTCCTCCTGCTGCTGCTGTCTGTCTGTGTTTCCCACTGCCAGGGTACACAGAATTACCTTCTGCTGCCACTCTGCCACCAGCTATTACGTCAAAACAATAGCTATATTGGTTGTAAAACCAAAACCAAAAAAAACCAATAAAAAAAAAAAAAGGTTTAATTTTTCTGAGGTGCCCGGGTTGAAAACTGTGTTGTCCCAGTTGTGTATTGGACACAATGTGGGCTGCACGACCGCTGTCTGGGACCTCCTGTTGTGTTTATTTACAGCCCTGGTATCACCGCTAGGTACCAGGGCTATTATGTCACGCTGCCTACCTGCTGCCACACTCACACTGCTCCTCCATTCCTCCTGCTGCTGCTGTCTGTCTGTGTTTCCCACTGCCAGGGTACACAGAATTACCGTCTGCTGCCACTCTGCCACCAGCTATTACGTCACAACAATAGCTGCTCACACTGCTCCTCCATTCCTCCTGCTGCTGCTGTCTGTCTGTGTTTCCCACTGCCAGGGTACACAGAATTACCTTCTGCTGCCACTCTGCCACCAGCTATTACGTCAAAACAATAGCTATATTGGTTGTAAAACCAAAACCAAAAAAAACCAATAAAAAAAAAAAAAGGTTTAATTTTTCTGAGGTGCCCGGGTTGAAAACTGTGTTGTCCCAGTTGTGTATTGGACACAATGTGGGCTGCACGACCGCTGTCTGGGACCTCCTGTTGTGTTTATTTACAGCCCTGGTATCACCGCTAGGTACCAGGGCTATTATGTCACGCTGCCTACCTGCTGCCACACTCACACTGCTCCTCCATTCCTCCTGCTGCTGCTGTCTGTCTGTGTTTCCCACTGCCAGGGTACACAGAATTACCGTCTGCTGCCACTCTGCCACCAGCTATTACGTCACAACAATAGCTGCTCACACTGCTCCTCCATTCCTCCTGCTGCTGCTGTCTGTCTGTGTTTCCCACTGCCAGGGTACACAGAATTACCTTCTGCTGCCACTCTGCCACCAGCTATTACGTCAAAACAATAGCTATATTGGTTGTAAAACCAAAACCAAAAAAAACCAATAAAAAAAAAAAAAGGTTTAATTTTTCTGAGGTGCCCGGGTTGAAAACTGTGTTGTCCCAGTTGTGTATTGGACACAATGTGGGCTGCACGACCGCTGTCTGGGACCTCCTGTTGTGTTTATTTACAGCCCTGGTATCACCGCTAGGTACCAGGGCTATTATGTCACGCTGCCTACCTGCTGCCACACTCACACTGCTCCTCCATTCCTCCTGCTGCTGCTGTCTGTCTGTGTTTCCCACTGCCAGGGTACACAGAATTACCGTCTGCTGCCACTCTGCCACCAGCTATTACGTCACAACAATAGCTGCTCACACTGCTCCTCCATTCCTCCTGCTGCTGCTGTCTGTCTGTGTTTCCCACTGCCAGGGTACACAGAATTACCTTCTGCTGCCACTCTGCCACCAGCTATTACGTCAAAACAATAGCTATATTGGTTGTAAAACCAAAACCAAAAAAAACCAATAAAAAAAAAAAAAGGTTTAATTTTTCTGAGGTGCCCGGGTTGAAAACTGTGTTGTCCCAGTTGTGTATTGGACACAATGTGGGCTGCACGACCGCTGTCTGGGACCTCCTGTTGTGTTTATTTACAGCCCTGGTATCACCGCTAGGTACCAGGGCTATTATGTCACGCTGCCTACCTGCTGCCACACTCACACTGCTCCTCCATTCCTCCTGCTGCTGCTGTCTGTCTGTGTTTCCCACTGCCAGGGTACACAGAATTACCGTCTGCTGCCACTCTGCCACCAGCTATTACGTCACAACAATAGCTGCTCACACTGCTCCTCCATTCCTCCTGCTGCTGCTGTCTGTCTGTGTTTCCCACTGCCAGGGTACACAGAATTACCTTCTGCTGCCACTCTGCCACCAGCTATTACGTCAAAACAATAGCTATATTGGTTGTAAAACCAAAACCAAAAAAAACCAATAAAAAAAAAAAAAGGTTTAATTTTTCTGAGGTGCCCGGGTTGAAAACTGTGTTGTCCCAGTTGTGTATTGGACACAATGTGGGCTGCACGACCGCTGTCTGGGACCTCCTGTTGTGTTTATTTACAGCCCTGGTATCACCGCTAGGTACCAGGGCTATTATGTCACGGCGAGCTGCCTGCCTCATTGACTGCCTGCTGCCACACACTCATCCTCCTCCTCCTGCTGCTGAATTTACCTCCTGCTGTCTTTGTGTTTCCACTGCCAGGGAGCACATACAATGGCGCTTCCAACATGCGTGCGCCCACCAGCTATTTGTTACGCTCAAAAATAGCTGCATTTCTTTAAAAAAAAATTTGAAAAGAGAAATACGTGAAGAAGAAGAAGAAGACGATATTGAAAAAGAAGGAGAAGGAGAAGATGAAGAAGAAGATGAAGAAGAAGATGAAGAAGAAGAAGATGAAGATGAAGAAGATGAAGATGAAGAAGAAGAAGAAGATGAAGAAGAAGAAGATGAAGAAGAAGATGAAGAAGATGAAGATGAAGAAGAAGAAGAAGATGATGAAGAAGATGAAGAAGAAGAAGAAGAAGATGAAGAAGAAGAAGATGAAGAAGAAGAAGATGAAGAAGAAGATGAAGAAGATGAAGAAGAAGATGAAGAAGATGAAGATGAAGAAGAAGAAGAAGATGATGAAGAAGATGAAGAAGATGAAGAAGAAGAAGAAGAAGATGAAGAAGATGAAGAAGAAGAAGAAGAAGATGAAGAAGAAGAAGAAGAAGATGAAGAAGATGAAGAAGATGAAGAAGATGAAGAAGAAGATGAAGATGAAGAAGATGAAGATGAAGAAGATGAAGATGAAGAAGATGAAGAAGATGAAGAAGAAGAAGAAGATGAAGAAGAAGAAGAAGAAGATGAAGAAGAAGATGAAGAAGATGAAGATGAAGAAGAAGAAGAAGATGATGAAGAAGAAGAAGAAGAAGAAGAAGAAGATCTAGAAGAAGATTAAGAAAGATAAAGAAGAAGAAGAACAAGTATATACAGTAACACTACACTACTGAACCAAATTAAGGACACAACTTCTCTTTCCACATTTTTTTTTAAAGGAACATCCCCACATAATCACTTGCTGTTGTTACTTGGAAAAAAAGATGTTTCTTGCATCATTCACCCTCAAAACAAGTGTTGGAAGCTATTTTGGGCCAATTCGAATAGTCAGCTCGAATAGTGAGCTCGAATACCGACTCGAATAGTGAGCTCGAAGTCCGAGGTCGAATCGAATAGTAAAAAATATTCGACTCGAATATTCGACTGACCTCGAATAATTTACTATTCGAATTCGACCAAATTCGAATTTTTAAAAGGGGTATTTGAGCACCACTGAATCTCTTACAATAGTAGATTATTAGACCAGAGGTCCATATGCAATTAACTTTTTCTCCTGAGTTATTTATCAAGAGATAATTTTCCTTTTTTCTTCAAAATAATTGTAAGCACAAAAAGTACCAAAAAGTTGGTAAAAAAAAAGTACTATCAAGAATATGTTGAGCATTTTCTTTCTTGCAGGTGATTTAAAGGGTTTTAAAAATATTACCTAGGAAAACGTGAATTGCATATGGGCCATGTGAGCTATAGGTTAAGACAGAAGGCCCCATATGCAATTAGTTTTTTTTCTCCTGCATTTTTTTCAAAGGATACAATTTTTCATCTTCTATTCAGAACTTTTCAGCACTTATGAAATTAAAAAGGGCCACAAAGTAGATGGAAAAATACTATCAAAACTATTTTAATAATTATTTTGCTTGCTGGTGATTCAAAAGGTATTTTATTGATGGATGGGAAAATATCACATTTGAAAGTATTGAGTCTATTCTTGCTTGCTGGTTGTTGAAAGGGTATTATTATTTATTTCTTTTTTTTTTTTTGCAAGTTTAAAAAAAATCACTTAGGAGAAACCTCAGGAGAAAAAGTGAATTGCAAATGGGCTACAGGCCCACCTTTATTTGCACACCTTAGCAATAGAGATGATAGGAACTGTTCTCCCGCCAAATAGTTAACGGTGAACAACGCGTGTTCGCGAACATATGGCTTTTTGATTCACCCCCTACACATTATAATTGAGCCTAAAATGTACCCCTCACCCCAGAGTCAGCAGACACATGGCAGCTAATCAGCTATCCCTCTGACCTGGACCGCTCTCCCCCCCCCCCACACACACACACACACACACCACCTATTAGAAAGCCAGCACAGCAAACATTTTACACTCTGGTTGTGGCTGCTGTGAAGGAGACTAGGGACAGAGATGCACTGCTGTCAGGGAAAGCGTTAGTTAGGCCTTTGTACTGTGTCCCCAATGGAGTTTCTTGCTGCTACAGTACCAATTCACCATGTACATAACCCCAAGCCCTTTTAAAAACTTTTTTTTTATTTTGTGATATTGCTGTTCAGTGTGTCCACACAGCGCCCTTTTGCTGTTGCAGACAGGTGCACTCAATGCTTAGTGCAACAGTAGTTCCCCCTTCTAAGGGCCATTTTTCTTTTTTTTGCTATTGTTATGTTGCAGTTTTGTGTGTCTAATGCACATGTTAGCTGTTGGAGACAGGTCTGCTAGTTCTAGTAGTGCACCAACCATCTATATATATAATAGGCTAAGTGCCTCAACCTTCCAGCAAGAAGAAGAAGTATCGCCCTGCCCCCAGGGCCGGTCCAAGCAAGAAGAAGTAGCGCCCTGCCCCCAGGGCCGGTCCAAGCAAGAAGAAGTAGTGTCATATCAAACCAAGGGCAAAGAGGGATAATTTGCATATTTAGTAGCAGTGCATTGTGGGTAACCACAAATGTTCACTTGAAGCTGAATTATTGCAGATTTGCTTCTGTTTTAAGAAGGAAAATTTACACCAAGCTTTGCTTTTTTTTTTTAGTAGGAGGGCTTTTTGGTCACTTTTATCCACCTATACATTCCGAGTGGTTTGGGTCACCCTGAGCTGCTTGGTTACTCTGTTGTACTGGTCCAAGCCCTTTCTCATACAGCCTTATCAATTCCTGCTATGTACTGATGAGAACCAAATGTCTGAAATAGGCTGTTACATGTGGGTTTGATATGATTGTGTAAAACTTAAAGCTATAGGCTTGCTTGACTCAGTGCTGGTCGGAAAAATCTGCACTTACGGATCATTACGCGTAATTTTATGCTATTATGCATTACGCAATTATGGCTACGGCGTTAGAAATTATCTACGGTTCATCATTGTAATTACGCGTTAACTTACGCAGTTACGCGTAAGGATACCGTAATGTAGGTGCTTACGCTACGATGTTACGCGTAGTGCCGTAATACCCATTAATGCGTACTTTTTGATGCATACAGATGGTGTGTACGCAATAGCCGTCAATGTGACAGCTATTGCGTACACATCATTCGTATGCGTCAAAACGTACGCTTATATACTGAAGGGCGGGAGAAGATACTATTGGTTGCTTAGGATGTTGACTGATTGGCTACTCTTAGAAAAGGGGAGTTTTTACTTTAGTAATTACGCGTAAAATTACGCCTAAGTCTTTGTAAAATTACGCATACCTAGCAATTACGGTACACAGCGTAATTACGATACTACTTAATTGCTTACGCGTAAATAATTACGCGTAAGACGGTAAGTTACGTGTATTGCTTACGCGTAAATTTGCATTGAATTACGGTGCGTAATTACGCTCATGCGTAATTTCGGCCCAGCACTGGCTTGACTTACCAAGGGTGAAAAGGAATCATTTGCATATTTAGTAGCGGTGCATTGTGGGTAATCACAAATGCTCACTTATAGCTGAATTATTGCAGATTTTCTTCTGTTTTAAGAAGGCAAATTACACCAAGCTTTGATTTTTTTAGTAGAAGGTCTTTTTGGTCCCTTTTATCCACCCTTTTATCCACCATTTTATCCAATTCGAGTGGTTAGGGTCACCCTGAGCTGCTTGGTTACTCTGTTGTACTGGTCCAAGCCCTATCTCATACAGCCATATCAATCCTTGCCATGAACAGATGAGGACTGAAAGTCTGAAACAGGCTGTCACATGTGGGTTTGATATGGCTGTGTAAAATTTAAAGCTATAGGCTTGCTATACAGCAACAGCAGTGGTTCTGGATGCTTGCTTGGTTTACTAAGGGTGAAAAGGGATTATTTGCATACTTAGTAGCAGTGCAGTGTGGGTAGCCACAAATGTTCACTTATAGCTGAATTATTGCATATTTCATTCTGTTTTAGGAAGGCAAATTACACCAAGCTTTTTTTTTTTTTTAGTAGGAGGTATTTTTGGTCCCTTTTATCCCCCTATACATTCCGAGTGGTTTGGGTCACCCTGAGCTGCTTGGTTACTCTGTTGTACTGGTCCAAGCCCTATCTCATACAGCCATATCAATCCCTCCCATGTACAGATGAGGACCAAAAGTCTGAAACAGGCTGTCTACATGTGGGTTTGATATGACTGTGTAAAATTTAAAGCTATATGTTTGCTATACACCAGCGGCTCTGGATGCTTGCTTAGCTTACCAAGGGTGAAAAGGGGTAATTTGCATATTTAGTAGCAGTGCATTGTAGGTAACCACAAATGTTCACTTATAGCTGAATTATTGTAGATTTCCTTCTGTTTTAAAAAGGCAAATTACACCAATACAGTGTGCGGCATTGCAGGAAGTGACGACAGTGGAACGCACGATGGAACACGGAAGAGGTGAGTCATCCCCGTCCGCTGCCTCTTACTAATAGTGGCGGCTGCTACTGTGCTTAAGCAGGAGGGGGAGCGCACATGGGGGACCCAGGTGAGGGGGGCGGTTCCTGCTGAGCTTAAGCTGGAGGTAGAGCACACATGGGGGACCCAGTTGAGGGGGATCCAACCCCCCTCCCCGCTGCTGTGCCCAATACCCCCTTCCTGCCCTCTACCCTCTTATGTGGCGTATGCTACGCCGCGGGTCGGCTAGTAACCCTATAATCCTTCACCACCACTACTGGCATCTAGTATCCACCACTGCCCCCTGCATAAGACCTCAGTGGAGAATCTGTGTTTTTTTGGTCACTCTACTGTCATTGAACTACTGCAGTCCAACCATAGGGGCTGATAAATCACAACCGACTGCACTCCTGCAAACGTGCGCACAAGCACAGCAGCCACTACACACCACTACACAAAGATTGCCACCGAAAGGACTAACGTTTAAACCCTGGAGGTCTCAACAGTAAAAACAATGATTTGCTCACCTGACGTAATTACTAAAGCTCTTTGCGTTTTTTTGGGGGAGCGTTAAACGTGACGTTTCCTCTCTCAGTGTGAAACAGGCATAACATTTACACTACCTTATCGCTGTGTATGGACACCGGACGTTTTAAAGCATTTCATTCCACCAATTTAGGAATGTAATGTGATTTCTGCTCTTTAGAGTTTAAAGAGAACCCGAGGTGTGTTTGAAGAATGTTATCTGCATACAGAGGCAGGATCTGCCTATACAGCCCAGCCTCTGTTGCTATCCCAAACCCCACTAAGGTCCCCCTGCACTCTGCAATCCCTCATAAATCACAGCCGTGCTGTGAGGCTGTGTTTACATCTGTAGTGTCAGTCTCAGCTGCTCCCCCGCCTCCTGCAGAGCTCCGGTCCCTACCCCCGTCCCTTCTCCCCAATCAGCAGGGAGGAAAGGGATGCAGGCGGGGACTTGAGTTCTGCAGGAGGCGGGGAGAGCAGCAGACTGACACTATAGAGATAAACACAGCCCGCTCTGACAAGCTGTTTGTCAGCAGCATGGCTGTGATTTATGAGGGATTGCAGAGTGCAGGGGGACCTTAGGGGGGTTTGGGATAGCAACAGAGGCAGGGCTGTATAGGCAGATCCAGCCTCACTATGCAGATAATATTCTTCAAATCCACCTCGGGTTCTCTTTAAAACACAACTCTTCATCAACTATGTAATTTTTGGTGGGGTTTTTGCCACTGTCCATCACGATTGTGGTGAAACAATTCCTATGGGTTTTAAAATTCCTCTGCCCATTAAAGTCTATGGCGGTTTGCGAACGTTTACTTCAAATTCCCTTTCCCACTTGAGAACTGAAAATTTCATGTTCACGACATAACTACTTAGCAATAAAATGCATTTTAACCACTTCCCGACTGCCTAACGCACAGAGGCGGCCGGGAAGTGGACGCCGCAAGAACCGCCGTATAGACAAATGGCGGCGGTCCTTGTAGGGGCATGGGCGGAGCGATCGCGTCATCCGTGACGCGATCCTCCGCCTCCGCCTGGCGCCGCTCACCCGCCGCAACATCCCGCCGGCCATACGGAAGCGCCGGCGGGATGTTAACCCGACGATCGCCGCATACAAAGTGTATAATACACTTTGTAATGTTTACAAAGTGTATTATACAGGCTGCCTCCTGCCCTGGTGGTCCCAATGTCCGAGGGACCACCAGGGCAGGCTGCAGCCACCCTAGTCTGCACCAAGCACACTGATTTCCCCCCCCCCCTGCCCCAGATCGCCCACAGCACCCATCAGACCCCCCCTGCCCACCCCCCAGACCCCTGTTTGCACCCAATCACCCCCCTAATCACCCATCAATCACTCCCTGTCACTATCTGTCAACGCTATTTTTTTTTATCCTCCCCCTTCCCCCCGCTCCCTCCTGATCACCCCCCCACCCCTCAGATTCTCCCCAGACCCCCCCCCCAAACCCCCCCCCCATGTACTGTATGCATCTATCCCCCCTGATCACCTGTCAATCACCTGTCCATCACCTGTCAATCACCCGTCAATCACCCGTCAATCACCCCCTGTCACTGCCACCCATCAATCAGCCCCTAACCTGCCCCTTGCGGGCAATCTGATCATCCCCCCACACCAATAGATCGCCCGCAGATCCGACATCAGATCACCTCCCAAATCCATTGTTTACATCTATTCTCTCCTCTAAACACCCACTAATTACCCATCAATCACCCATCAATCACCCCCTATCACCACCTGTCACTTTTACCTATCAGATCAGACCCTAATCTGCCCCTTGCGGGCACCCAATCACCCGCCCACACGCTCAGATTGCCCTCTGGCCCCCCCTTATCAATTCACCAGTGCATTAATTACATCTGTTCTTCCCTGTAATAACCCACTGATCACCTGTCAATCACCTGCCAATTTACCTATCACCCATCAATCACCCCCTGTCACCCCCTGTCACTGCCACCCATCAATCAGCCCCTAACCTGCCCCTTGCGGGCAATCTGATCACCCACCCACACCATTAGATCGCCCGCAAACCCGCCGTCAGATTACCTCCCAAATGTATTGTTTACATCTGTTATCTTCTCTAAACACCCACTAATTACCCATCAATCACCCATCAATCACCCCCTATCACCAACCGTCACTGTTACCTATCAGATTAGACCCTAATCTGCCCCTTGCGGGCACCCAATCACCCGCCCACACGCTCAGATTGCCCTCAGACCCCCCCCCCCTTATAAATTCGCCAGTGCATTAATTACATCTGGCCTTCCCTGTAATAACCCACTGATCACCTGTCAATCACCTGCCAATCACCTATCACCCATCAATCACCCCCTGTCACTGCCACCCAACAATCAGCCCCTAACCTGCCCCTTGCGGGCAAACTGATCACCCACCCACACCAATAGATCGCCCGCAGATCCTACATCAGATCACCACCCAAGCGCAGTGTTTCCATCTATTCTCTCCTCTAAACACCCACTAATTACCCATCAATCACCCATCAATCACCCCCTATCACCACCTGTCACTGTTACCCATCAGATCAGACCCTAATCTGCCCCTTGCGGGCACCCAATCGCCCGCCTACACGCTCAGATTGCCCTCAGACCCCCCCTTATCAATTCGCCAGTGCAATATTTACATCTGTTCTTCCCTGTAATAACCCACTGATTACCTGTCAATCACCTATCAATCACCCATCAATCACCCCCTGTCACTGAAACCCATCAATCACCCCGTGTCACTGCCGCCCATCAATCACCCGTTGTCACTGCCACCCATCAATCAGCCCCTAACCTGCCCCTTGCGGGCAATCTGATCACCCACCCACACCAATAGATCGCCCGCAGATCCGACGTCCGATCACCTCCCAAGTGCAGTGTTTACATCTGTTCTGTACCCTAAACACCCACTAATTACCCATCAATCACCCCCTGTCACTGCTACCTATCAGATTAGACCCCTATCTGCCCCTAGGGCACTCAATCACCCGCCCACACCCTCAGAATGCCCTCAGACCCCAGCCCTGATCACCTCGCCAGTGCATTGCTTGCATCTCCCCCCTCTAATCACACCTTGAGACACCCATCAATCACCTCCTGTCACCCCCTAGCACACCTACCCATCAGATCAGGCCCCAATTTGCCCTGTGTGGGCTCCTGATCACTCGGCCAAACCCTCAGATCCCCCTCAGACCCCCTTCCGATCACCTCCCCAGTGCATTGATTGCATCTATTTTCCCCTCTAACCACCCCCTGAGACACCCATCAATCACCTCCTGTCACCCCCCTAGCACTCCTATCCATCAGATCAGGCCCAATACAACCTGTCATCTAAAAGGCCACCCTGCTTATGACCGGTTCCACAAAATTCGCCCCGTCATAGACCACCTGTCATCAAAATTTGCAGATGCTTATACCCCTGAACAGTCATTTTGAGACATTTGGTTTCCAGACTACTCACGGTTTTGGGCCTGTAAAATGCCAGGGCGGTATAGGAACCCCACAAGTGACCCCATTTTAGAAAAAAAGACACCCCAAGGTATTCTGTTAGGTGTATGACGAGTTCATAGAAGATTTTATTTTTTGTCAAAAGTTAGCGGAAATTGATTTTTATTGTTTTTTTTTTCACAAAGTGTCATTTTTCACTAACTTGTGACAAAAAATAAAATCTTCTATGAACTCGCCATACACCTAACGGAATACCTTGGGGTGTCTTCTTTCTAAAATGGGGTCACTTGTGGGGTTCCTATACTGCCCTTGCATTTTAGGGGCCCTAAACCGCGAGGAGTAGTCTAGAAAACAAATGCCTCAAAATGACCTGTGAATAGGACGTTGGGCCCCTTAGCGCACCTAGGCTGCAAAAAAGTGTCACACATGTGGTACCGCCGTACTCAGGAAAAGTAGTATAATGTGTTTTGGGGTGTATTTTTACACATACCCATGCTGGGTGGGAGAAATTTCTATGTAAATGGACAATTGTGTGTAAAAAAATCAAACAATTGTCATTTACAGAGATATTTCTCCCACTTAGCATGGGTATGTGTAAAAATACACCCCAAAACGCATTATACTACTTCTCCTGAGTACGGCGGTACCACATGTGTGGAACTTTTTTTTACACCCTAAGTACGCTAAGGGGCCCAAAGTCCAATGAGTACCTTTAGGATTTCGCAGGTCATTTTACGACATTTGGTTTCAAGACTACTCCTCACGGTTTAGGGCCCCTAAAATGCCAGGGCAGTATAGGAACCCCACAAATGACCCCATTCTAGAAAGAAGACACCCAAAGGTATTCCGTACGGAGTATGGTGAGTTTATAGAAGATTTTATTTTTTGTCACAAGTTAGCGGAAAATGACACTTTGTGAAAAAAAACAATTAAAATCAATTTCCGCTAACTTGTGACAAAAAAATAAAAACTTCTATGAACTCACCATACTCCTAACGGAATACCTTGGGGTGTCTTCTTTCTAAAATGGGGTCATTAGTGGGGTTCCTATACTGCCCTGGCATTTTAGGGGCCCTAAACCGTGAGGAGTAGTCTTGAAACAAAAATGACCTGTGAAATCCTAAAGGTACTCATTGGACTTTGGGCCCCTTAGTGCAGTTAGGGTGCAAAAAAGTGCCACACATGTGGTATCGCCGTACTCGGGAGAAGTAGTATAATGTGTTTTGGGGTGTATTTTTACACATACCCATGCTGGGTGGGAGAAATACTTCTGTAAATGACAATCTTTTGATTTTTTTACACACAATTGTCCATTTACAGAGGTATTTCTCCCCCCCAGCATGGGTATGTGTAAAAATACACCCCAAAACACATTGTACTACTTCTCCTGAGTACGGCGGTACCACATGTGTGACACTTTTTTGCAGCCTAGGTGCGCTAAGGGGCCCAACGTCCTATTCACAGGTCATTTTGAGGCATTTGTTTTCTAGACTACTCCTCGCGGTTTAGGGCCCCTAAAATGCAAGGGCAGTATGGCGATACCACATGTGTGGCACTTTTTTGCACCCTAACTGCGCTAAAGGGCCCAAAGTCCAATGAGTACCTTTAGGATTTCACAGGTCATTTTGAGAAATTTCGTTTCAAGACTACTCCTCACGGTTTAGGGCCCCTAAAATGCCAGGGCAGTATAGGAACCCCACAAATGACCCCATTTTAGAAAGAAGACACCCCAAGGTATTCCGTTAGTAGTATGGCGAGTTCATAGAAGATTTTATTTTTTGTCACAAGTTAGCGGAAATTGATTTTAATTTTGTTTTTTCACAAAGTGTCATTTTCCGCTAACTTTTTACAAAAAATAAAATCTTCTATGAACTCACCATACTCCTAACAGAATACCTTGGGGTGTCTTCTTTCTAAAATGGGGTCATTTGTGGGGTTCCTATACTGCCCTGGCATTTTAGGGGCCCTAAACCGTGAGGAGTAGTCTTGAAACGAAATTTCTCAAAATGACCTGTGAAATCCTAAAGGTACTCATTGGACTTTGGGCCCTTTAGCGCAGTTAGGGTGCAAAAAAGTGCCACACATGTGGTATCGCCGTACTCAGGAGAAGTAGTATAATGTGTTTTGTGGTGTATTTTTACACATACCCATGCTGAGTGGGAGAAAGATCTCTGTAAATGGACAATTGTGTGTAAAAAAAATTAACAAATTGTCATTTACAGAGATATTTCTCCCACCCAGCATGGGTATGTGTAAAAATACACCCCAAAACACATTATACTACTTCTCCTGAGTACGGCAATACCACATGTGTGGCACTTTTTTGCAGCCTAACTGCGCTAAGGGGTCCAAAGTCCAATGAGCACCTTTAGGCTTTACAGGGGTGCTTACAATTTAGCACCCCCCAAAATGTCAGGACAGTAAACACACCCCACAAATGACCCCATTTTGGAAAGTAGACCCTTCAAGGTATTCAGAGAGGGGCATGGTGAGTCCGTGGCAGATTTCATTTTTTTATTTTGTCGCAAGTTAGAAGAAATGGAAACTTTTTTTTTTTTTTTTTTCTCACAAAGTGTCATTTTCCGCTTACTTGTGACAAAAAATAATATCTTCTATGAACTCACTATGCCTCTCAGTGAATACTTTGGGATGTCTTCTTTCCAAAATGGGGTAATTTGGGGGGTATTTATACTATCCTGGAATTCTAGCCCCTCATGAAACATGACAGGGGGTCAGAAAAGTCATAGATGCTTGAAAATGAGAAAATTCACTTTTTGCACCATAGTTTGTAAACGCTATAACTTTTACCCAAACCAATAAATATACACTGAATGGTTTTTTTTAATCAAAAACATGTTTGTCCACATTTTTCGCGCTGCATGTATACAGAAATTTTACTTTATTTGAAAAATGTCAGCACAGAAAGTTAAAAAAATCATTTTTTTGCCAAAATTCATGTCTTTTTTGATGAATATAATAAAAAGTAAAAACCGCAGGAGCAATCAAATAGCACCAAAAGAAAGCTTTATTAGTGACAAGAAAAGGAGCCAAAATTCATTTAGGTGGTAGGTTGTATGAGCGAGCAATAAACCGTGAAAGCTGCAGTGGTCTGAATGGAAAAAAAGTGGCCGGTCCTTAAGGGGTAGAAAGCCCTAGGTCCTCAAGTGGTTAAGCTGCCAGCAAGCAAGAAAATCCTCAGAATAGTTTTCATAGTTTTTTTCCTTCTAATTTTTAGTATTTTAACCTCAGAATACTGAACATTTGTTTTAAACAGAAAATAAAAAATGATCTCCTAGGAGAAAACATAAGAGAAAAGTGAGTTGCATATGACCCAGGTATCCTCTTTTCATTATTAATACTTTGATTCCCTTTCATGGAGCCAGTGTGTGTTATCAAAAGAAGAAACTAAAACATCTAGACCACAAACAGGGTGGTCCCAGACCGTCTACCCCTTAAGCCAAATAAGTGGTTACCTATAAGTCAGGCAAACAGAGGAGAGTGAGTATATTCACCTTCTTCCATTTTTTTTTTCTCGGCAATGCACCAGGTGAGTGCGCTGTGCATATGTAATGGTAAACCTCCAAAAAAGACACAAAGAAGAGGACCAGCAATGAATAGTACAATATGCAGCAACACAAAAGTTCAGATTTCTGGTTGCAAGTACTCACAACCACCGTTACGGCTTGCTGGAGAATCCTGCCCCTGTTAGAGCTAAGGCAACTTAAGCTTTGTACACAGTTAGTCAGACTATTGCTAGAAATGGGGTATTTCTAATTAAATAGACTAAAATTAGAACCTTTTAACGGAGGTATAGCACAAAAGTAAGGATAGGCAAGAAGACAAATTACAATCAGCATTGCTTCTTAGTAGGAAGGGGTTTCAGTTTCTCTTAGCCCCCTATCTTTCCTAGTGATTCTCACCATGAGCTATCTGGGTATTCTGAAGATCCACATATAAATCCCTGCCATGCACTGATGAGAACTAGAAACTCAGAGAAACAGGCCGCCTGCATGTTGGGTTGATGAAGCCTAAGTTATAGGCTTGCTAGACACCAGCAGTTCTGGATCGAAGCCTGGTTTTAGGTGCTTAAAGAGGTCATTTGCATATTCAGTAGCGATGCATTGTGGGAGACCACAGTTGCACACATTAAGCTTAAATATTGCAAATGCCTTCTGTCTTAACCACATAACGACCAGCTGACGCCGATAGGCGGCGCCTGGTCGTTTGTGGTTTTTCATGGAGCGGCCGTTCCATGTCAGTTCACAGAGGGTGTGGAAAGTGAACAGCCTGCGAGCGTCCGATCGTGGCTCGCAGGAAAAATGTAAACACGCAGGGAAGAAATCCCTGCTGTTTACATCAATACGGCTCTGCTAGGAGATCGGTGATCCCCGGCCTCTGATTGGCCGGGGATCGCCGGCATCTGATAGGCTGAAGCCTATCAGAGGCGGGGCAGGACGGATCGGAAGGAGGGGAGGGAGGGAAAGGGAGCGAGGCCTGAAAGCGCTGCGGAAGGGGGCTTTGAGGAGCCACCCCGCAACTCGCAGCAAGCCGGCAGCGATCAGACCCCCCCAGCAGGACATCCCCCTAGTGAGGAAAAAAGGGGGGAAGTCTGGTCACCCTGCTGCAAATATGATCTGTGCTGTGGGCTGAATAGCCCACCCAGCACAGATCAGAAGAACATAGCCCGGTCCTTAAAGAGGAACTCCAGCCTAAACAAACACACTGTCATTAAGTTACATCAGTTATGTTAATTAAATTAGATAGGTAATATAATCTCTTACCCACCCTGTTTTAAAAAAAACAGGCAAATGTTTGATTTCATGATGGCAGCCATCTTTTTGGTTGAAAGGAGGTGACAGGGAGCATGAGACACAGTTCCAACTGTCCTGTGTTCTGAGCACCTCTCCCAGTTGCTAGGCAACGTGAATAACAACATAGGAAATCCCATCATGCTCTGCACAGCATCAGGGAAAAAAAGCCCGGGCTTTTTTTCTTTGATGGGTGGAGCTTAGGTAAAAATGCAGCTAAAAATAATGCTTTGGTAAGAAAAACAAATTTCTGATGCTGTGAAACTGTTAAAGAAACACCAAGCCTTTTCAGTTCTGCTGAGTAGATTTTTTGTCCGGAGGTTCACTTTAAGTGGTTAAGAAGGCAAAGTATAGTCAGCATTTTTTTTTTAAAGTAGTGGTTCTGGATCACCATGTACAAAAGTAAGGATACATATAGATTTTCTTGTATTCCTGCACTGTCATGTTGCTGTTTGTCACCCCCAAATATTGTCTGTAACCTAAATTAATGTCCAGTGCTGCGTAATATGTTGGTGCTTTATAAACACAATAAATAATAATAATAGATTTGGACATCAGAAGAAAACACAGAGATTTGTGATCATGTATAGTATTTTTGTATTAGTTTGGCTTGTATAAATCAATGGGGCTAATTTACAAAGTTGTCTGTTGAGTAATCTCACCTTGCCTATTAACTTACAATGTATCTCTCCTTAATGACTTAACTCGTGATTTATCTCTCCTTAACTGACATAAATCATGGTTTACTCTTACTTGACTTAAAGGAATACTATCGATACCCAAGTGTTCTAAAATGACAATGTACAAATAATGTCTAAGTAGCTGTGTAAACATTTTCCTACTTTTCTTGTTAAATATCAGAGGCAAAAGCTGTAATTTATTGAGGGTAGGATTTAGCTATATTGGGACAAATCATTTGCAGAAGGGGTGTCTGCTTCAATGCACAGCCAGAGTTGCAGATCAGACTACAGAAAGCAAATATCAAACATATCAAACTCTGAAAGCAAAAACAGTATGAAAAAGCTGTGACAATTAGTTACATTTCCTCTGCTCTCTTCAGACACGTCAGTCAGAAACACAGGACACAGGAGCTGCAGCTGTTGGGAGCTCTCTTCTCTGTCACACACAGAGCTACACACAGAGTTAACTGATCAAGTGTGAGGGGAATTTCCCCTCTCCTCATGGCTCAGTCAGCTGTCAGTTTTGGCGTCAGTAAAGTTTGAATGTATTTTGATAACAGTAAACAAAGAAGTTGCTCCTAAAATGTATACACCAGTACTTAGCAGCACTTCCCAAACAATTCCTGTGTCAATTGAAACAAATATGTGAATCGATAGTATTCCTTTAACTCATGATTTATCTTTTCTTATTTGTATATCTCATACATTAGCTCTCCCTACAAATACGGTGAAAATTAAGTAAGCTTTGGGAATCAACTCCATTGTCAGTAAAGGTAGCCAGACATCTGGCAATGTATGAGCAGATTCAACCAAGAGACACATCTCCCTCTTATCGAATCTGATAATAGAGAGATCTGTTGGCTGTCCATACACCACAGGCCAATTCCCAATGAATTTCATGCTGAAATCATTCCGGAATCGACCCTCGACGTTGTGCCCCCTAATGTCATTGTCCCCATGACAGAAATGTATACATTACCTCTCTGTGGCCTCCGCTTGTCCCCCGCAGGCCTCCGCAATTCCTTTTCCGCATGCATGTGCGCCCACGGTGGTCTCCTAGTAAGAATGCACTTGTGTGACGTCATATGCACGCCCTTACCAGTAAACCACATGGGGCGTGCGTGTATGTGGAAGAGGATAATGCGCCCGGAGAAGCAGTGGACAAGCGGAGGCCACTAAGAGGTAATGTATATATTTACACTGGCATGGGGGACACCGACATTAGGGGGCACAGCGGTGTAGCAATGGTTTATTCGATCATTGGGAAATCGGCACCTTTCCCACCACGCACCCGACCAACCAACTTCGGCTTGACATCTTGCAGCATGCGCTATGGATAATGCAACCAATTTCCATCTTTCTCTTTCTTTCTGGGCCTGAATACCGATCACCGAGACCGGGACAGCGTCGGGTAGCGGAGCAGTCGGCGTGGGACAGTCAGCAGCAAGGGGCTGGAGAAAGCCCAAGGTGAGTAAAGTTGGTTTTGCCCCTTTTTACCTGGTAACTCCTTTAAGACGTACATCAATCAATTGTACATCAAACGGTGCATAGAGCATGTTTGCTAACTGCTAAAATATTTTAAAGTAATTCATGATAAGTAGATGAGACCTCTTGATCTTGGAGGATGTGACTTGCCATAGTGTCTGATCCATCTTAAGTAAGAATGATAATTGGAGCTTAATCCTTTGGGCAAAGGTTCATGAGCCAATCACTTTACAGATGCCCCACATATCTGTTGCTATGGAGGGGGAAGGAGCAGATTTTGGTTGAAGGTTAAGGGAGGGGAACAATAGACTTATTCGCCAATTATTTATTATTTATTGATAATGAAATGTGACCTCAGTATAAGGTAGCCCCCCTCCTCACTTTCAGTATTGATAGACAGAGGCACAACTGGTATAAGGTAGGCCTCCCCACAATACAGTTGGTCAGATGAGCCCCCAATATTAGTAAGGCTACGTTTCCACTGTAGCGTGAAATTTTCACCAGCAAAAAATCGTATAAGATTTTTCTGTTTGGTAAAAATGTGCATGCAAATGTTATGGGTTTTTGTGAACATTTTCGTATGCAAAAATTTGCATTAGTTAAATACAACATAATCTGCCTGGTAACAGCTTAGTCATGACTTCTGACAACTTCCTGTAACCATGGATTGAATGCAAATTTTCACGCAAATAATGTGAAAATGTGCATTGCTATGTGTTGCCTATACAAAGCATTGCACACAAATTGTATGCGATGTCCAAGAAAATTATGCAGGACTAGGGGTGCTCACCGCATTCCGTTTTCCGCGATTCCGGTCGGAAATGGGCGATTCCGTTGCATCGGAACAGAATTGCTATAGTTGCCCAACGGAATTCCGAAATTGCTATGTGGAATTCCATCGGAATGCAGATTTTTGTAAGCCAATCACAAGGAAGCCCCTAGAAGAAGCTTAAAGTGAAAACAACAGGATTTCTGCATGAAAATCTGAATTATTTCAGCACCAATTAGAGTCTTAACAAAAAACAAACAATCCTACATTAGCAACCAGCTCCCTAGCTACCTCAGCTATTCCACCCATTGTGTATAGGTCCCATGGCCTACGCGACAACTCTTGCTGCTCCAAACCAAAACTATAATGGCCGCCGTGGAACTACCTCTAGGTCCCATAGCCTACGCGACAACTCCTGCGGCTCCAAACCGAAATTATAATGACTGCTGTGGAACCTCCTCTAGGTCCCATGGCTTACGAGACAACTCGTGCTGCTCCAAACCACACTTATAATGACCGCCGTGGAACCACCTCTAGGGCTGATGGCTTACGCGACAACTCCTGCTGCTCCAAACCACACTTATAATGACCGCCGTGGAACCACCTCTAGGGCTGATGGCTTACGCGACAACTCCTGCTGCTCCAAACCACACTTATAATGACCGCCGTGGAACCACCTCTAGGGCTGATGGCTTACGCGACAACTCCTGCTGCTCCAAACCACACTTATAATGACCGCCGTGGAACCACCTCTAGGGCTGATGGCTTACGCGACAACTCCTGCTGCTCCAAACCACACTTATAATGACCGCCGTGGAACCACCTCTAGGGCTGATGGCTTACGCGACAACTCCTGCTGCAAAAAAAAATATTTAAAAATGACCGGTGAAACAGCCACTAGGTCCCATGGCCTACCATTTAGCAAAAACGAGGTTTCAATTGAGATTACTTTCATTTTCCGCAAAATTCCGATGGAATGTAACGGTTACAGAGTTTACTGCTGACGGAATTCCGGAATTCCGCGGAATCGGAAATTGCACTTTCCGACCATCCCTATGCAGGACCTCAGATGTTTTCATGCATATGAACGCGTACGAAAATTCGCATTGATTGGAAACCCCCCATTCTCTACCATTAGTTGCCAAATCAATGCAAATTTTCTAAAAGAAAAATCTGACACAAAACGCACAAGTGGAAACCTAGCCTTAGGTCTCCCCAATTACACATTGTCAGATAAGCCAATGTTATTATTATTGATTTATATATTGATTTACATCTTCCGTTTCACTGTACAAAGTAAGAAACAAACATGGGGTACAAAATACTACGGACAACAATATACACCAACATACAAAATACAGAGGTGGTTCAAAATACAAAATCAGTACAAAGTAGAGAATCAGTAATAACAGTGACAGAATTATTATGAATAAACTAGCTGATGACCCGGCGTTGCCCGGGTATGTATTCAGCTGGTGTTGGCTCCACTTACTTATTCTAACTCTAACACACAGTCACTAAATGAGTAATGACCGAGTTTGTGAGCATTTTGGGTTCTTTGGAATCAATAATTTGTATATGTGCATAGAAATTAAACAAATCAGATTGGCTGTTTGTGACTCCACCCCTCTCCAGCACTTAGACCACAGTCACCCAATATCCAACTGTAGCAGGTTTGAGGCCTCTGCTATTAACAGTGTAAAAATGGCAGCAATTTAAATATTCCCCTTGGAAATTAACAGATGAATTTTGATTGGCTATCATCAGCTCCACCCACTTCCCTGAATATTAATCTCAGTCACCCAGTGGCCATCTGGGCAAAGTTTGAGAACTATGCCATTGATAGTGTAAGAATGGCTGCAGTTTATATTTTCCCTGGGAAATGTGTTCTTGGCTCCGACCACTTCTTGTAACCTAGACACACAGTCACTGTGACCAAGTTTGTGAGCTTTGGGGTTCTTGGCATCAATAATTTGTATTTTCACAATGAAATGAAATAAATCTGATTGGCTGTTTTTAGCTCCACCCCCTTTTCTAAATTTGAACCCCAGTGACCCAATGACCAACTGTACCAGGTTTGAGGCTTGTGCCATTAACAATGCAAGAATGGCAGCAATTATTAATGACATGGGGGATCCAGGGCAGTGGCCACTTAGAAAGTAACTTCCCTTATTCATATTTACACTTAAAATTGAAATAGTCATATTGCTTCATTTGAATTAGATTGATTCATGCGGCACCTTGGCAGTAACACTGAGTCAGGCTCGGGGTGGGAAAAAAAGCCAGGAGTGGTAATCCCGAGCCTGACTCGAAATAGCCCCTGGGAGGTATTGTATGTGCAGAGCCTATAGGGCAGCGAGCATTTCAACTCACCTCCCCCAGGATCCAAACACTCCAGACTTCTTTTTCCAATCTTTGTAGGCTCTGGATCTCTCAGTGAGATCACAGTTTGTCATCATGACGACATACAGTAATCTCACTATAGGGGTACAGTGCCACCCGGATGAGGGAGGGTGAATTGCAGTGCAGGATCCCTGTGGGCGAGTAAGTGCAGGGCTGCAGCAGACTCTCTGGGGGTATTATTTTTTTCTTGCTTTTAGGGTCTAAAAAACATGTGAAAAAACTGCACCGTTTTAGACCCTAAAATCTGGAAATAATCGTACTGCCAGGGAGTTTACATTCAGTCTTTCATGTTGACTGTTGTTAATACGTGTATCATGTTATCTTTTATAAATCTTTTCAGTATTTATACCTAAAATGTTAAGCTTCCCTAGGAACAATAAGAAAGAATCAATACATTATTAACATAGAGTCAATAAATGTTTGCATCAATTTTGTGTTTGTTTGTTTGTTTTGTTTATTTATTTGTTTACTTTTTTAATATTTGAATTGCTGTACTCTTTCCAAGTACACGGACATATCCAGTATCTTCAGCCCCACGTGTAATTGAGAACCGGTTGATATTTGCATCAATCCTGACTTCATACAACAGACAGGTCTCTAAACCATAATTGTCCGCCGGAGCTTTTACCTGGTCTCCAACATGTCATCTGCTACATGGCCCTTTTTGTTGTCCAGTCTAATATTAGAAACTGGGACAGGATTGTCTCTGAACGCCTGTATAGTGGTTTTTAATATTAAAAAAGTGAGCAATGGACTAACACTGAAAAGATGTGATCAAGTGCAACTGTGTTTGGCATTGGTGAACCTTCTCCATCAGGGCGCAATATCTACCCATGTCCTAATGTGGCTTGTTAGCTTTGACTTGTTTTGTACTGAAAAGGTGAACTCATTATTAACCACCCTGATACAGACATCACTTTACAGCAGCAACTGGTTGATCTCCTGGCTCTGTGGCTTCTACTGCATCAGCATCTCTAACTTAAAGCTCCGACTCTTTCTTTGGTCCAAACAAATTCTCTCAGCTTATTTACCCTATCTTATGCTGCTATCAATATTTGGATCTTTTGCACAAAGTATCCCATCCATTTGGTGGTTTCGTTTAGTTCTAGAGAAGAAAACAGTTGGAAATGCCACACTAGGTATTATGGTTAGTAATGTAGCAGTCTCAGAATTGTATTTGATGTTTAGCTTGTTCTTGGGCTGCCTCTTGCCCCTTTGTTTGACTCTTCTCTCAATAACACTCACTGTCGGCTCCCTGTTACAACACATCCGAAACATGAGGCAGAATAATTCAGACTTTGGTCAGGCTAAGCTTTACGCCCATGTCAGTGCGATAACAACTATGACGATGTTTCTTGGACTTGTTGTGTTCTTCTGCATCACTGAGATTCTTTGGTTTAAAACTACAAATGTCAATGCAGATGCTAGAAATGTGTTTGTCTTGGTTTCTGCATTAGCTTATCCAACAGCCCAGTCTCTTATTGTCTTTAAAGCCAACTCACATTTGAGGAAGAGCATCTGTGTCAAGATGTATTGTCTTAAAAGCCTTTGTTATGGTGGTGTTGAAGATCAAGGCACTTGATCTTGAGCAGCACCATCTTTTGCTCTCAAACATGAAACACAACAAAAAATAGGTAGGAAACAGGAAAAAGACTGATATTATGTCAATGAAAGGAATGTTTATGCTTCACTAATGTTAATTTATTAGATAGCTGGTTGCAGGACACATTTGACCTGAGGCACAAAATCATGGTAAAACTGCTATGCACAGACAGCTTTACTTCCCATAATGCTCGTTAGCAGTGCACATTACCGTAGCAGGTTAAGCTAATAGCACAACTCATGGTACTTGTTGCTGCAAGGAAGGGTAACATTTCCTTGCACTGTCTGTTCAGGGCAGTATTACCACAATGTTGTGCATCAGGTCCATTATTAGATTGTTGTGTAATTAACTAATTACTGTGCAAACAGATAGGGTTGAGCCGAAATTTTTGAAATTTCGCCTTACTATAATTACGCATGCAAAATTTGCTATTACGATGCGAAATTATGGTTGCGTAATTGCCATTAAAATCGTAATTGAAAATACCGTAAGTGTAGTTTTCAATGCGTAATTTTGCGTTTCGTTCATAACGTAATTTCGCGTTAAAATATAACGTAATTTTGCGTTAAACCATACCGTAATTTCGCATTTCTTCGTAATTTCGCAAATTTCGTATTTACTTGTTAGCTATAAAAAATTACTTGTTCGCATTAGCCAATCAGAAGCGAATCAGCGGTAGTCAAACGAACGCTAACAAATTTTTGCATATAAACGCTTTTTCGCGTTAAATAATGTAAAAACTAAGCATGCGCAGTTCAAGGGTGTAAACTACGCTTACAAACGTTTGCATTCAAGGCAAACGTAATTTAGCTATACCCACCGTAACGCAAAAATGACGCAAAAATTAACGCTTACAGTAATATGAACTATCGCGAAATTACGTTATGTAACTACGCTTACAAACGGTTGCATGCAAGGCAAACGTTATTTTGTGATACCCACTGTAATGCGAAAATTACGCTTACGCGGAATTTTCGCGAAATCCTTCTTCATTATGATTATGTACTTACGGCCATAATCGTAATTACACTAATTACGCGAAATTTCCCGAAATTGTAATTAAGTCATTACGCTCATCTCTACAAACAAAATATTGAAAGTTTTCTCCTGCATAGTATTAGCTCAAAACACTAATAATTTCAGTATGGCAAGGCCACTCTTATCAGTTAGATTATAAGTAAAGTAAAAGAATAACCCTTCAACCTTCCAGTAGCTTCAAAACCTTGCATATTTTTCCCTATTAGTTTGAAGGTGTCTATAATGCTTTAGACCATAGATGAAACTTGAGTTTCAGTCCACCTTAATGTTTTCCTAGTATGCCTGTTTAAAGGTGGGTTATCATTTAAAGAGAACCCAAGGTGGGATTTAATGATGTTAGTGTGGCACAGAGGCTGGTTGTGCACACTATCACCAGCCTCTGTTGCCCTATGGTGTGCCCCCAGGACCCCCCAGCGCTCTGCTATCCCCAGCACCCACCAGGGCAGGCTGCAGCCACCCTAGTCTGCACCCAAACACACTGATCTTCCCCCCCTGCCCCCTGATCGCCCACAGCACCCCTCAGACCCCCCCTGCCCACCCCCTAGACCACTGTTTGCACCCAATCACCCCCCTAATCACCCATCAATCACTCCCTGCCACTATCTGTCAACGCTATTTTTTTTAGTCCCTAAACTGCCCCCTGGGGACTCCTGATCACCCCCCACCCCTCAGATTCTCCCCAGACCCCTGTCCATCTGTTCTGTCCTTTTAAACACCCACTAATTACCCATCAATCACCCCCTATCACCACCTGTCACTGTTACCCATCAGATTAGACCCTAATCTGCCCCTTGCGGGCACCCAATCACCCACCCACACGCTCAGATTGCCCTCAGACCCCCCTTTATCAATTCGCCAGTGCATTATTTACATCTGTTCTTCCCTGTAATAACCCACTGATCACCTGTCAATCACCTATCAATCACCCATCAATCACCCCCTGTCACTGCCATCCATCAATCACCCCCTGTCACTGCCACCCATAAATCAGCCTCTAACCTGTCCCTTGCGGCCAATCTGATCACCCACCCACACCATTAGATCGCCTGCAGACCCGACGTCAGATCACCTCCCAAGTGCACTGTTTAGATCTTTTCTCTCCTCTAAACACCCACTAATTAGCAATTAATCACCCCCTATCACCACCTGTCACTGTTACCCATCAGATTAGACCCTAATCTGCCCCTTGCGGGCACCCAATCACCCGCCCACACGCTCAGATTGTCCTCAGACCCCCCTTATCATTTTGCCAGTGCATTATTTACATCTGTTCTTCCCTGTAATAACCCACTGATCATCTGTCAATCACCCCCTGTCACTGCCACCCATAAATCACCCCCTGTCACTGCCACCCATCAATCAGCCCCTAACCTGCCCCTTGCGGGCAATCTGATCACCCACCCACACCAAGTGCACTGTTTACATCTGTTCTCTCCTCTAAACACCCACTAATTACCCATCAATCACCCCCTGTCACCACCTGTCACTGCTACCCATCAGATTAGACCCCTATCTGCCCCTAGGGCACCCAATCACCGGCCCACACCCTCAGAACGCCCTCAGACCCCAGCCCTGATCACCTCGCCAGTGCATTGCTTGCATCTATTCCCCCCACTAATCACACCTTGAGACACCCATCAATCACCTCCTGTCACCACCTGTCACCCCTTAGCACACCTACACATCAAATCAGGCCCTAATTTGCCCCGTGTGGGCTCCTGATCACTCGGCCAAACCCTCAGATCCCCCTCAGACCCCCTTCCGATCACCTCCCCAGTGCATTGATTGCATCTATTTTCCCCTCTAACCACCCCCTGAGACACCCATCAATCACCTCCTGTCACCCCCTAGCACTCCTATCCATCAGATCAGGCCCAATACAACCTGTCATGTAAGAGGCCACCCTGCTTATGACCGGTTCCACAAAATTCGACCCCTCATAGACCACCTGCCATCAAAATTTGCAGATGCTTATACCCCTGAACAGTAATTTTGAGACATTTGGTTTCCAGACTACTCACGGTTTGGGGCCCATAAAATGCCAGGACAGTATAGGAACCCCACAAATGACCCCATTTTAGAAAGAAGACACCCCAAGGTATTCCGTTAGGAGTATGGTGAGTTCATAGAAGATTTTATTTTTTGTCACAAGTTAGCGGAAAATGACACTTTGTGAAAAAAACTAAATCAATTTCCACTTACTTGTGACAAAAAATAAAATCTTCTATGAACTCACCATACTCCTAATGGAATACCTTGGGGTGTCTTCTTTCAAAAAAGGGGTAATTTGTGGGGTTCCTATACTGCCCTGGCATTTTAGGGGCCCTAAACCGTGAGGAGTAGTCTTGAAACCAAATGTCGCAAAATGACCTGTGAAATCCTAAAGGTACTCATTGGACTTTGGGCCCCTTAGAGCAGTTAGAGTGCAAAAAAGTGCCACACATGTGGTATCGCCATACTCAGGAGAAGTAGTATAATGTGTTTTGGGGTGTATTTTTACACATACCCATGCTGAGTGGGAGATATATCTCTGTAAATGGACAATTGTGTGTAAAAAAAAATCAAAAAAATTGTCATTTACAGAGATATTTCTCCCACCCAGATGGGTATGTGTAAAAATACACCCCAAAACACATTATACTACTTCTCCTGAGTACGGCAATACCACATGTGTGGCACTTTTTTGCAGCCTAACTGCGCTAAGGGGCCCAAAGTCCAATGAGCACCTTTAGGCTTTACAGGGGTGCTTACAATTTAGCAACCCCCAAAATGCCAGGACAGTAAACACACCCCACAAATGACCCCATTTTGGAAAGTAGAAACTTCAAGGTATTCAGAGAGGAGCATAGTGAGTCCGTGGCAGATTTAATTTTTTTTTTGTCGTAAGTTAGAAGAAATGGAAACTTTTTTTTTCTTTTTTTTTGTCACAAAGTCTTATTTTCCGCTAACTTGTGACAAAAAATAAAATCTTCTATGAACTCACCATGCCTCTCAGTGAATACTTTGGGATGTCTTCTTTCCAAAATGGGGTCATTTGGCAGGTATTTATAACATCCTGGAATTTTAGCACTTCATGAAACATGACAGGGGGTCAGAAAAGTCAGAGATGCTTCAAAATGGGAAAATTCCCTTTTGGCACCATAGTTTGTAAACGCTATAACTTTTACCCAAACCAATAAATATTGGCTGAATGGGTTTTTTTTTAATCAAAAACATGTTTGTCCACATTTTTCGTGCTGCATGTACACAGAAATTTTACTTTATTTGAAAAATGTCAGCACAGAAAGTAAAAAAATCATTTTTTGACAAAATTCATGTCTTTTTTGATGAATATAATAAAAAGTAAAACTCGCAGCAGAATCAAATAGCACCAAAATAAAGCTGTATTAGTGACAAGAAAATGAGGTAAAATTCATTTAGGTGGTAGGTTGTATGACCAAGCAATAAACCGTTAAAGCTGCAGTGGTCTGAATGGAAAAAAAAAGTCTCTGGTCCTTAAGGGGTTTTATGACTGCAGTCCTTAAGTGGTTAAGATGTTTCCTCTTTTGTTTTTTGTGTGCTTTTGAAAAATAGTGTGTTTTTTGTTTTTGTTGTTTTGTTTTTGTATCATAAGTTTGAGAAACAAAATACAATAAAAAAACAAACGAACTGTGGACTCTGTAGTCTCTATAGATTTATAACCGTCATGTGAGCCCTAAACTATTTGTTTACATACCGGTAATCTCTTACAATAGTAGATTATTAGACCTGAGGTCCATATGCAATTAACTTTTTCTCCTGAGTTATTTACCAGGAGATTATTTTCTTTTTTCTTCAAAATAATTGAAAAAGTACCAAAAAGTTGGTAAAAAAAAGTACTATCAAGAATATGTTGAGCATTTTCTGTCTTGCAGGTGGTTTAAAAGGTGGTTTAAAAATATTACCTAGGAAAAAGGGAATTGCATATGGGCCATGTGAGCTATAGGTTAAGACAGAAGGTCTTCATTTTTTTTCTCCTGCATTTTTTCCGAGGATACCATTTTTCATCTTCTATGTAGAATAACTTTTCAGTACTTTGAAATTGAAAAAGTACCACAAAGTAGATGGAAAAATACTATCAAAACTACTTTAATCATTGTTTTGCTTGCTGGTGATTTAAAAGGCATTCTATTGATGAATGGGAAAATACCATCTTTGAAAGTATTGCGTCTTTTCTTGCTTGCTGGTAGTGTTGGGCGAACACCTGGATGTTCGGGTTCGGGCCGAACAGGCCGAACATGGGCCAGATGTTCGGCATGTTCGGCCCGAACGCCGAACTCAATGGAAGTCAATGGGACCCCCGAACATGGGGGCCCTATGGGGTCGCAGGCATAAGGGGGGAGCATGCCCCGGTCGCGGGGGGGGTCGGAAATTCCCCCCACCCCCTCCGCTAGCGCTCCCCCCTCTGCCCGCTTCCCCATAAAAAAAGTTATAGTACCTGGTGCCTGGTGGCTGGCAGTGGAGTGAGGAGGAGGAGGAGTCCGAGTAGCAGAGTGGCGTTGAGGCCGGGCAGCGGGCGGTTCAGCGCTAGTACCCTTGTGGTACTTCCGCCCTTTCTCTGACCTCACGTCCTCTGCATACGAGGGTACGCATCACGCGTACCCTCGTATGCGTCATCACGCAGAGGACGTGAGGTCAGAGAAAGGGCGGAAGTACCACAAGGGTACTAGCGCTGAACCGCCCGCTGCCCGGCCTCAACGCCACTCTGCTACTCGGACTCCTCCTCCTCCTCACTCCACTGCCAGCCACCAGGCACCAGGTACTATAACTTTTTTTATGGGGAAGCGGGCAGAGGGGGGAGCGCTAGCGGAGGGGGTGGGGGGAATTTCCGACCCCCCCCCCCGCGACCGGGGCATGCTCCCCCCTTATGCCTGCGACCCCATAGGGGGGCAGTATTCGGCCGAACAGGGCCCTGTTCGGCCGAACAGGGGCCCTGTTCGGCCATGTTCGGCCATGCATTGAACAGTTCGGGCGAACCCCGAACAGTTTGGCCGAACACCACCAGGTGTTCGGCCGAACTCGAACATCACCCGAACAGGGTGATGTTCTGCAGAACCCGAACAGTGGCGAACACTGTTCGCCCAACACTACTTGCTGGTGGTTTAAAGGGTATTGCTTTTTTTTTTGCAAGTTTAAACAAAAAAAATCACTTAGGAGAAAACTCAGGAGAAAAAGTTAATTGCAAATGGGCAACAGGCAATAGAGATGGCAGGAACTGTTCGCCCGCCAAATAGTTCGCGGTGAACAATGCGTGTTCATGTCTATTCATGAACATATTGTTGTTTGATTCACCCCCTATACATTATAATTGAGCCAAAAATTGATCCCTTACCCCAGAGTCAGCAGACACATGGCGGCCAGTCAGCTATCCCCCCCACACCTATTAGAAAGCCAGCACAGCGGCCATTTTGCACTCTGACTGTGGCTGCTGTGAAGAAGACAAGAGAAAGAGCTGTACTGTTATTAGGGAAAGCGTTAGTTAGGCCTGTGTTCTGTGTCCCCAATGGAGTTTCATTCTGCTACAGTACCATTTCACTATCTACATAACCCCAAGCCAATTTAATCACTCAATGACACGCTGACTTATAGAAATGTCCTGCTAGAGCCTCTTAATGGTTCCAGGACATTTTTATAAGTCAAACAGTGCTGCTGCCGCTGTGCCCATGCACGTGTGAGCTCCCGTGCATGCACATGTGCTGCCGCGCATGTGCACACATGTGTTCCCGCGCATGTGCATCTGAAACTAGTGAAAAAAAAACACCATAGAAAAAATACACCTTTATTTCCAAATACTATATTGTCACCATACTTTGTACTAGGGACATAATTAAAATCTTGTGATAACCAGGACAAATAGGCAGATAAAATGTATGGGTTTTATGCACAGTAGCAGTGTTTATATTAAAACTAGAGGGGATGAAATTGGAGAAATAGTGTATTTTTTCATTTTTTCCTTGTTTTTCCCTTTAAAATGCATAGAAAATAATAATTAAGTAATTACTGAAAACAAATATCAACCCCAAAAATCCCAATTGGTGGTGAAAAAAAACAAGGTATAGATCATTTAATTGTGATTAGTAGTGATTAAGCTATTGGCAAATGAAAGGGATGAGCACTGAAAGGTGAAAATCGCTCTTGTCTGTTAGGGTAAAAACCTCTTTGGGGTGAAGTGGTTATAGACTTTTTTTTCATCTTCTGATATTGCTGTTCAGTGTGTTCACACAGCACACTTTTGCTGTTGCAGACAGGTGCAATCAGTGCTTAGTGCTACAGTAGTTCACCCAATTCGCCTTGAAAATCAATAGGTGAGGTGAATTTTGATTGGCTGTTGTATGATCCACCTGCTTTTATGAATATTAATCCCAGGCAGTCACCCACTGGCCAACTGTGTCAAGTTTGAGAACTCTGCCATTAATAGTGTAAGAATGACTGCAGTTTATATTTTCTCATGTAAAAGTTTGTTGTTTTTGCTCCGCCCACTGTTTGTAACCTTGACATACAGTCACTCAATGACCAAGTTTATAAGCTTTGGGGTCCTTGGCATCAATATTTTTTTCCATTTAAATTAAACTAATATGATTGGCTATTTGTGGCCTTCCCCCTTTACAGAATGTAAACCCCAGTCTCCCAGTGACTAACTGTACCAGATTTGAGGCATCTGCCATTAAGAGTGTAAGAATGGCAGCAATATAAATATTCCCCTTGAAAATCAATAGTTGAATTTTGATTGGCTGTTGTAGGCTCTACCCAGTTTCCTGAATATGAATCCCAGTCATCTAGTGACCAACTGTATCAAGTTTGAGAACCCTGCCAACAACAGAATGGCTGAAATCAATCTAACAAATCTGATTGGCTGTTTGTGGCCCGCCCTCCTTTACAGAATGTAATCCCAAGTCTACCAGTGACTGACTGTACCAGATTTGAGGCATCTGCCATTAACAGTGTAAGAGTGGTAGCAATGTAAATATTCCCTTTGAAAAATCAATAGGTGAATTTTGATTGGCTGTTGTAGGCTCCTCCCACTTTCTAAATATTAATCCTAGTCAGCCAGTGGCCAACTGTGTCAAGTTTGGGAACCTTGCCTTTAACAGTGAAAGAATGGTTGCAGTTTATATTTTCCCATGTAAAAAAATGTAGTTGTTGGCCCCGCCCACTTTTTCTAACCTTTACATACAGTCACTCAAATATCACGTTTATGAGCTTAGGGGTCCTTGGTATCGATAATTTGTATATTCCTATTGAAATTAAGCAAATTTGATTGGCTGTTTGTGGCTCCGCCCCTTCTGAATTTGAACCCCAGTCACCCAGTGACAAACTGTAGCAGGTTTGAGGCATCTGCTATTAACAGTGTAAGAATGGCAGCAAATTAAATATTTGCCATAAAAATCAACAGGTGAATTTTGATTGGCTATTGTAGGCTCCACCCATTTCCTGAATATTAATCCCAGTCACCCAGTGACCAACTGTGCAAAGTTTGAGATCCCTGCCAATAACAGTGTAAGAATGGCTGCAGTTTATATTTCACCAGTGAAATGTGGTTTTGGCTCCGCCCACTTTTTGTAACCTTGACACACAGTCACTCAGTGACCAAGTTTGTGAGCTTTCAGGTTCCTGGCATCAAAAATGTGTGAATGGAAGCAGTTTATCCAGCAAGGAAATCTGATTGTCTGTTTGTGGCTCTGCCCCTTTTGGTGAATTTGAACCCCAGTCACCCAATGACTGACTGGTGCAAGTTTGAAGCCTCTGCTATAAACAGTGTAAGAATGACAGCAGTTTCAATATTCCACTTGAAAATCAATAGGTGAATTTTGATTGGCTGTTGTAAGCTCCATCCACTTTCCTGAATCTTAATCTCATTCACCCAGTGACCAAGTGTGCCAAGTTTGAGAACCCTGCGATTACCAGTGTAAGAATGGCTGCAGTTTACATTTTCCCATTTAAAATGAATGGCTGAAATTTGATTGGCTGTTTTTTGCCCCGCCCACATTTCTTGGACTTGTATCCTCGGTCATCAAGTGATCAACTGTGCCAAGTGTGGGGACTCTGGCTTGATTACTGTTAGAATGGCAGCCGTTTACATTTTTCCATTGACATGAATAGGTGGAATCTGATTGGCTGTTTGTAGCTCCGCCCAGATGTTCAGGGGGGACGCGAGACCCCAAGAACATATCATCCCAGGTAGTAAGGGATCTGTATACCAAGTTTCGTTCAAATCGGTCAAGCCATTTTCGAGTGATCGTGGCACATACACACATACACACACACATACACACATGCACACATACATACATACATCCGATTTTATATATATAGATTAGGTATGAGAGATGAGGATAGGTAGATTGTGTCTATTCGTGAGTATGTTTTATGAGCATGTGAGTAGAATGTGTAGGATCTAGTTCCCTTACCGTATCTAGCAAGTGCAAGGAGGACATATGGCTCTGGAGTGCTTTTGATTGTTGAGCTTGTCTGGCTGTGGAGATCAGGGCCGGTCCTAGACTTTTTGCCACCTGAGGCAGATTTTTGAGGAAGCGCCCCCTCCCCCCCCCCCGATTCGGAATGGTGGCACGGCAACCAACCTACTCTGCTTCATTTAATGTTCTTACATGACATGCTGCAGCTCAACACAATAACACACTGGCTGGCTGTTAGTCTATGACAAATTGCTCACCCTCCCTCAGCCACTCCATTCCTTCTGAGGAAGGTACACACAGTACAAAAATGCTGACCCTGAAATCACTGTGCCTGATGCAAATGTTTCACCTTGCTTCATGAGAGAACCAGCCCTGGACCTAGCCTTGCTGCCATGATAAGTTATGGCACATGCCAATAGTACCGAGAGGCAATATGGGTACAGCATCTTCACCTCTAAGTAGCCTAGCATATAAGCCTACCCTGGCAGGACAGGTGACAGTATAGTGAAGCAGTGAATGAACAACACATACAGGGAAACAATGTGGGCACAGCATGGACACCTAAAAGATAGTCAATGATAAAGAATGGTAATAATAAGAGCAGGATCATCCTCCAGGCAACAGCCTGTGACCTAGTGGGAGTCAAGTGGCTAATCTGTCATCTTCTCTGATCACTCTTCCACCTTGGTCTACCAAAAAGACTACAGGGAAAGCAGGGCTAGTACTTTGCCTTGGGCCCCATTTCATCTTCATCCTTTCTGCTAATAATGACAGCTTGCATGCAAACACCCATCAGCAGCCCTGAGACCCAAAGCATAATGGCAATACACACACAACTATAGGGAAGCAACGAGGGCATCTAAAGTCCCTAATAGCAATACACGCATCCCTATAGGGAAGCAACCAATCAGCAGCTGTGAGGATACACTGTAAGTACAGTCATTAGTACAGGGAAGCAGTGTGGGCACAGCATGGGCACCTATCAGCATCCCTGAGTGTACACTGGAACTAAGTACAGGCATATCAGTACAGGGAGACAATGTGGGCATCTACCAGAAGCTCTGAGGGTACACTGGAAATACAGGGAAGCAGTGTGAACACAGCATGGGCCCCTATCAGTATTCCTGAGGATACACTGGAATAACAGGCATATCAGTACAGGGAAGCACAATATGGGCACAGCATGGGAATCTATCAGCATCCGAGAATGTACACTGGAAGTGCAGGTATATCACTAGAGGGTACAATATAAGCACCCCATGGGCACCTGTCAGCAGTCCCGAGGAAGTGGGCACACTTATAGAACAGGTGTCAGACTAAGCTGACAATGGGGGAGAGGTGGGCTAACATGATCACAGCACCCACCTATGGAGTCGGCGTCCTCCCGATTAGGGAGCTCAGGTAGCTGTTGCTACTTTTCTCTGGTGAGCTGAGTCAGGGTAAGTCGTGCGCACCTGGGTACCTTCAGCAGGATCAGCCTGGCAGTTCCTCCTCCTCCAGGGTAGGGGTGAGCAAGTTGTCCAGCACGATCCTCTCAGTGCCCCCCTCCTCATCCTCATAGTCTATCAGGGGAGGCAGGAGGGGGTGGCGCCAGCACCATCAATCCATTCCTGATTCATGGTGGGGGCAGGCAGTGGTCATCCATCTGGCGGGCAGGGGGCACCCGGGGCAGTGGCGGCATGCTAGGTGATATTCAGGGCGGGCGGCAGGCAGCGCGACTCTTCCAGTCACTTCCGGATTCCGCCTCTGCCCCCGCCCGGCATGAAGGCAGCTTACAGGAGGAAAGCCCAAAGACTCAAAGGCCGCATCTAGGGTGGCGGGCTGCCGGTTCACAGCCCAGGGGTGCAGTCTGATTCATGGTGGGGGCAGGCAGTGGTCATCCATCTGGCGGGCAGGGGGTACCCGGGGCAGGGGCGGCACGCTAGGTGATATTCAGGGCGGGCGGGCGGCAGGCAGCGTGACTCTTCCAGTCACTTCCGGATTCCGCCTCTGCCCCCGCCCGGCATGAAGGCAGCTTACAGGAAGAAAGCCCAAAGACTCAAAGGCCGCATCTAGGGTGGTGGGCTGTCGGTTCACAGCCCAGGGGTGCAGTCTGATTCATGGTGGGGGCAGGCAGTGGTCATCCATCTGGCGGGCAGGGGGCACCCGGGGCAGTGGCGGCACGCTAGGTGATATTCAGGGCGGGCGGCAGGCAGCGTGACTCTTCCAGTCACTTCCGGATTCCGCCTCTGCCCCCGCCCGGCATGAAGGCAGCTTACAGGAGGAAAGCCCGAAGACTCAAAGGCCGCATCTAGGGTGGTGGGCTGCCGGTTCACAGCCCAGGGGTGCAGACTGGCCGGGTCACAATGTTCAGTTGAGTCAGGCGGATGGCGGAAAAGTGGGATACATCAAAAGCCTGGCGAACTCACTTCAGCTTTCTGCCTGGTGCCGCCTCCCCCACTTTGCCGCCTGAGGAACCTGCCTCACTCCGCCTCATGGGCGGGCCGGCCCTGGTGGAGATGGATGTTGATCTGTCTAGTGTAGAGTTAGGAGCTATATTGAAGTCTCCAGCCCAGATAATTTGGGCTCTCGGGTAATCTTCCAGTATCTTAAGGGTTTTTTAACAGTGGAAATAGGCAATTCAGGTGAGCAGTAGGTATTGACCAGGCAGATCTCATTATTTTGTATGAAGCCATAGAGGATCGCATAGGTCCCTTCGTCATCTATGATAGTTTTATCTACACTAAACGGAATGGAATTGTGTAAGAGGGTAATGACACCCCTGTGTTTGCTAGAAGCAGAGGAGGCAAAATAGCACTGGAAGTTTTTTTATGAAAGTATCGTGGAGCAGAAGTTTTAGTGAAGTGGGTCTCCTGGAGACATATAATGTCTGGAGCACATTTCTGATAATAAATGAAAGCTTTCCTTTGTTCTATTGGAGAGTTAAGGCCCTTCACATTATGTGATATGATTTTGAAAAAAAGCCATTTAGGTAAGGTTATCCAGGTTTCTAATTGTCTGTGACATTGCTACTGTGCTTCCTGAGCTTATGTCATTGTTGCATCTGGGAAATGCATTGTGGACTCCCTGAGAAACTCTTCTAGTACCGTTATGGGTTGACTGCATAAAGGTGGACCAAACAAAGCAAAACATGCATATGAGACCAATTGGATCTCAGAAATAGGCAATACGCCTTCAGTAATGGAAAGCATAGACAGAGTTATTAAGGCTCTGAGTAGGCAATCCATTTATCGTGAGGCAGCACTTCAGAACTTCAGGCTACCACACTAACTTAGGAAAAACACATCAAGTAAGTGCAGCTAAACTGTTAATATAACAATGGTGGCGCAACAGCAGCACCTAGTAGTGGGCAACTAATAACCAATTCTTAAAACAGAATGAAGAGACAAATTCACGTATCAATCTGAAATATACAATTGCTGATCTGCACAACGTTTAGTTAAGACTCCAATAACAATGTAGATGGTAGGTTCACTTCTTATGTTAATATAGAAAGGTTGTGAACCAGTCAGTGGCCGCTAGAGATGTCCCGAACGGTTCGCCAGTGAACGGTTCCAGGTGAACTTTAGATGGTTCGCGTTCGCTGGCGAACCGTTGCAGAAGTTCGATTCGCCCCATAATGCTCTATTGAGCAGAACTTTGACCCTCTACATCACAGTCAGCAGGCACATTGTCACCAATCAGATTGCACTCACTCTTGGAGCCCTGCCCTCCCTTACAAAAGGTAAGGTTCTGCAGTCATTTTACTCACTCGTCTGCCTCCAGTAATTAGTTTAGGGACAGTTGCTGACAGACTCTGCTAGGGAGAGTTTAGTTAGGATCTTGTAGGCTTGTTCCTAGCTAATTGTTATTCCTTATACTCCTTCACTCCTGCCTCCACCCTCCTCTCAGAGGGAGGGAGGTCTCATCTTCCAGAGAATTGTAGTATTTCAAAAGTCAGCTTACATTCCGTGGCTGGGAATTGAACCCAGGCCGGGCTGGGAATTGAACCCAGGTCTCAGTGTGCGGTAGGTAACTCATTTAACCACTATACCACCAACAACACTACATGCTGAAGCCAGCCTAGCATGTACTATTATGATCAATCCAAGAGCAAAATTAGCTTGCTTAATCCACGGAATTGTACTATATCAAAAGCCAGCTTACATACCATGGCTGGGAATTGAACCCAGGCTGGGCTGGGAATTGAACCCAGGTCTCAGTGTGTGGTAGGTAACTCATTTAACCACTATTCCACCAACAACACTACATGCTGAAGCCAGCCTAGCATGTACCATTATGATCAATCCAAGAGAAAAATTAGCTTGTTTAATCCACGTAATTATACTATATCAAAAGCCAGCTTACATACCGTGGCTGGGAATTGAACCCAGGTCTCAGTAAGCAGTAGGTAACTCATTTAACCACTATACCACCAACAACACTACATGCTGAAGCCAGCCTAGCATGTACCATCATGATCAATCCAAGAGAAAAATTAGCTTGCCTAATCCACGGAATTGTACTATATCAAAAGCCATCGTACATACCGTGGCTGGGAATTGAACCCAGGCTGGGCTGGGAATTGAACCCAGTTCTTAGTGTGTGGTAGGTAACTCATTTAACCACTATTCCACCAACAACACTACATGCTGAAGCCAGCCTAGCATGTACCATTATGATCAATTCAAGAGAAAAATTAGCTTGCTTAATCCACTGAATTGTACTATATCAAAAGCCAGTTTACATACTGTGGCTGGGAATTGAACCCAGGTCCTAGTGTGCGGTAGGTAACTCATTTAACCACTATACCACCAACAACACTACATGCTGAAGCCAGCCTAGCATGTACTATTATGATCAATCCACGAGCAAAATTAGCTTGCTTAATCCACGGAATTTTACTATATCAAAAGCCAGCTTACATACCATGGCTGGGAATTGAACCCAGGCTGGGCTGGGAATTGAATCCAGGTCTCAGTGTGTGGTAGGTAACTCATTTAACCACTATTCCACCAACAACACTACATGCTGAAGCCAGCCTAGCATGTACCATTATGATCAATCCAAGAGAAAAATGTGCTTGCTTAATCCACGGAATTGTACTATATCAAAAGCCAGCTTACATACCTTGGCTGAGAATTGAACCCAGGTCTCAGAGTGCGGTAGGTAACTCATTTAACCACTATACCACCAATAACACTACATGCTGAAGCCAGCCTAGCATGTGCCATTATGATCAATCCAAGAGAAAAATTAGCTTGCTTAATCCATGGAGTTGTATGCCAACATACTAGCCATCTCCTTGTGCTCTTCCTCAGTGATGTCCGGTAAGTTCTTCTCCTCCCCCCAGCCGCGAACAATACCACGGGAAAGGTGAGCAGCACAAGTACCCTACGATGCCTGCTGCAGTTGTTCTTCCGCCTTTTCCTCCAAAAAAAAAAATCACCTTCCTCATCTGATTCCTCTTCCCCAGGTGACTCTTCCTCCTCCTCCTCCCACCTCCTCTGTGCTGCTGCAGGTGTTGAGGAAACATCTGGTTCTGCTGATGGTTGTTCCCACTCTTCCGCCTCTTCCTGGTCACGCTCTTCCACAGCTTGATCCACCACTCTATGCACGGAACGCTCCAGGAATAAAGTGTAAGGAATCAAGTCGCTGATAGCACCTTCACTGCGACTCACCAGGTTGGTCACCTCCTCAAACGGACACATGAACCTGCATGCTTTATGCATGAGTGTCCAGTACTTTGGCAAGAAGATGCCCAGCTCCCCAGAGCCTGACCTTTGACCGTAGCTGTTCAGATAGTCGTTGACAGCTTTCTCCTGTCGTAGCAGGTGGTGGAACATGAGGAGCATCGAATTCCGGTGAGTCAGGCTATCGCAAAACAAGCGCTTCACCGGCAAGTTGTTTCTCTGTTGAAAATCGGCCAAGCGGGCCATGGCCGCGTAGGACCGCCTGAAATGCCCACACACCTTCCTGGACTGCTTCAGGACGTCCTCTAAGCCTGGGTACTTTGACACAAATCTTTGAGTGACTAGATTCAGCACATGTGCCATGCAGGGCACATGTGTCAACTTTCCCAAACTCAAAGCTGAGATGAGATTGCTGCCGTTGTCACACACCACATTGCCAATCTCCAGTTGGTGCGGGGTCAGCCAAGGAGGAGGAGGAGGAAGAGGACGACAGCGAAGAGGATGTAGCAAGAGGAGTAGGAGGAGAAGGAGAGGAGGTGGCAGCAGGCCTGCCTTCAAACCATGGAGGTGTCACAACTAGGTCTACTGCACAGCCACGTACTCTCTGCTTACCAGCAGTGACCAGGTTGACCAAATGGGCTGTGTAAGTAATGTATCTGCCCTGACCGTGCTTTGCAGACCAGGCATCCATGGTCAGATGGACCCCTGACCCAACACTTGCCTCTCAACTTCATAGTACAGTTTGGGTATCACCTTTTTAGAGAAATAATTGTGGCCTGGTATCTTCCACTGCAGTGTCCCAATCGCCACAAATTTACGGAAGGCCTCAGAGTCCACCAGCTGGTATGGTAACAGCTGGCGAGCTAACAGTTCCGCCAAGCCAGCTGTCAGACGCCGGGCAAGGGGATGACTGCCACAAATTTTCTCCTTCCACTCAAAGATTTCCCTCACAGACACCTGGCTGCTGCTGTTGACTAATACAATGTGCAGCTGTCACACAGGTGCACTGAACAGGTATGCAGTGAGTAGTATTACAAATGAGCAGCTGTCACACACACAGGTACCGTCAACAGGTATGCAGTGACTGTTATATAATATAACACTGCGTGCTGCTGTCACCCACTGAACTGGTATGCAGTGAGTAGTATTACAAATGAGCAGCTGTCACACACACAGGTACCGTCAACAGGTATGCAGTGACTGCTATATAATATAACATAACACTGCGTGCTGCTGTCACGCACTGAACAGGTATGCAGTGAGTAGTATTACAAATGAGCAGCTGTCACACACAGGTACTGTCAATAGGTATGCAGTGAGTGACTGCTATATAATATAACACTGCGTGCTGCTGTCACGCACTGAACAGTTATGCAGTGAGCCAGTGAGTAGTAATGAGCAGCTGTCACACACGTGCAGTAAAAAGGTAGTCACTGAATGTGCTGGTACTTGCAGTATAGGAATTAGCAAGGCCCAGCTGTGACTGACTGACAGGCAGGGCTGTATATGCAAGTGTCAGTGGGCCACACACAAAAAAAAAATTAAAAAAATCACAAGAACAACAAGAGCTGTTGTGGGGTGTTTTTTTTAGCAATAAGTATAAGCAAGGAGCAAGCTAACAAGCCTAACTTTAGCCTAACTAAGCTTTCCCTAATGTCTCTGCAGCAAGCTCTCCCTTCTCTAATTACTGCAGCTACACCGAGTGAGGAAAATGGCCGATGCAGCTGCCTTATATAAGGAGGGGGGCTCCAAGAGGGAGTGTAGCCTGCTTGGCTACCATGTGTCTGCTGACTGTGATGTGGAGGGTCAAAGTTGAGCCTAATGATGTAGTATAGGGACGAGTCGAACTCACCATAAAGTTTGCGGTTCACCGTGAACGCAAACCACCTAAATTTGCACGAATAAGTTTGCAGTCAAACCGTTCAGGCCATCTCTATCCCTGACCTACATACACAGGTGAATCCAATTATGAGAAAGAGTATTTAAGGGGGTTGTAATGATCAGTGGTGTATCTGATAATCAGAACACGCTATAACAGCACAGTAGTCAGTATTTTATTCAGAGTGTGATCACACGTGTTTAGTGCACAGTAAAACACAGGAGTACTCCTATGTGATAGCCCTTGGTGGTAGGGACTATCACTAGTTACAGAATGGTCGTATAGGCAATGTCAGTAACGGGTCAGTCAGGCAGCGGTACAGAATCGTCAGGCAAAACTGTAGTGAGTATACAGGCCGAGGTCGGAAACAGATCAGATTGGTGAAGGTACTGAATCAGAAGGCTAAATCAGAGTAGAGGTCGGGCCAAGGTAGGCAACAGATCAGATTGACAAAGGTACAGAATCGAGAGGCAGAGAGTAATCAGATGTACAGGCAACAGGCCATACACAGAAAATCAATATACAATGGTATGTTTTTCCTAACCTAAGTGTGAATCCCCGGGGTCCTGCCGGATCAAGTACACACACATCTGACTAAGGTCTGAGAGCTTTCACTGCAAAATTTCAGCAACAGCAGACAATGAGCCACTGACTAAACAGGGCTTAAATACAGACAGGCAATTCCAAACTACCCGCCCAGCGAAACCCGACCAATCAACAGCAAGAGTCAGAACACTGCTGTCAGCTGACTGGCAGGTCAGCTGACTCACCTCCTCAGGGCATAAAGGTCCTGTCTCCTGGTGTGCACGTGTGCTACTCTGCTCTGATGCAACCTGGAGAGACCTGTTCTGCCGGAAGGAGATGTCTGTGAGGACGCGGCAAGATCCGCAATGATGTCAGTCGCAGGAGTGGTGGCCGCACTGCTCCCCGCTGCAGAGGTAACTAAATCACTCCTAACAGGGGTCAATTTTAAGTTTCCCTCCGCTTTTAATTTTCCGTGAAGAGTAGCAACACGAGGGTTTTAAAACAACTCTCATATGACCTTGTTCACCATCATAGTTTAGGGGAAGGATACAGAAAGCTGTCTAAGAGATTTCAGCTGTCTGTTTTCACAGTTAGGAACATAATGAGGAAATGGAAGACCACAGGCTTAGTTCAAGCTAAGGCTCAAAGTGGCAGACCAAGAAAAATCTTGGATAGACAGAAGTGACGAATGGTGAGAACAGTCAACCCAAAAACCAGCACTAAAGACCTACAACATCATCTTGCTGCAGATGGAATCACTGTGCATTGTTTGGCGCACTTTACACAAGGAGATGCTGTATGTGAGAGTGATGCAGAGGAAGCCTTTTCTCTGCCCAGAGCACAAACAGGGTCGCTTGACGTATGCTAAAGCACATTTGGACAAGCCAGTTTCATTTTGGAATAAGGTGTTGTGGACTGATAAAATTAAAATTTATTTATTTGGGCATAACAAGGGGAGTTAGGCATGGAGGAAAAACAACACAGCATTTCAAGACAAACACCTGCTACCTACAGTAAAATATGGTGGTGGTTCCATCATGCTCTGGGGCTGTGTGGCCAGTGCAGGGACTTGGAATCTTGTCAAAGTTGAGGGACGCATAGATTCCATTCAGTATCAACAGATTCTGGAGACCAATGTCCAGGAATCACTGACAAAGCTGAAGCTGCGTCGGGGCTGGATCTTTCAACAAGACAGCAACCCTAAACACTACTCAAAATCCACTAAGGCATTCATGCAGAGGAACAAGTACAACATTCTGGAATGGCCATCTCAGTGCCCAGACCTGAATATAAATGAAAATATGTGGTGTGAGTTAAAGAGAGCTGTCCATGCTCAGAAGCCATCAAACCTGAATGAACTAGAGATGTTTTGTAAAGAGGAATGGTCCAAAATACCTTCAACCAGAATCTAGACTCTCATTGGAACCTACAGGAAGTGTTAACTACCTAAAGACCGGATCACGCCCACGGGCGGGACCGTGGCGGCAGCCCCAGGACCACCTAACGCCAATTGGCGTCAAGGACTCCTGGGGCCGGCTACTGCAGAAGATCGCACGCAGGCTGCGCTCGGGAGACTGTTAGACGGCAAAAACGCTGTCTAATAGGGCTGTACAGCACTACAATCTGCAGCAGCTCTGTACTGCGGCTCGCAGGCTAAATGTAAACACAAGCGGAAATAATCCGCTTTGTTTACATTTTTACAACGCTGCTACAGTAGCAGCGTTGTAGTAGATCAGCGATCCCCGGCCAATCAGCGGCCGGGAATCGCTGTCACATGACAGCGGGGAGCCTGTTAGAGGCTGCACAGGACAGATCCGTTCCTGTGCAGCCTCCGATCTCTCAGGCAGGGAGGGAGGAGAGGGAGAGGGGGAACCTAGCAGTGGAGGGGGCTTTGAGGTGCCCCCCCCCCCCCGCCACCCACAGCATGCAGGAGCGATAAGACCCCCCCAGCACATCATCCCCCTAGTGGGGAAAAAAGGGGGGCGATCTGGTCGCTCTGCCTGTCACTTGATCTGTGCTGGGGGCTGTAGAGCCCATCCAGCACAGATCTGAAAAAACAGCGCTGGTCCTTAAGGGGAAGGGGGGGGTAAAGGCTAGGTCCTCAAGTGGTTAATGCAGAAATCATCATGTTTTAAGCTTCTGTGATGGGTCTACCCCTTCTGATTGACTAATGCAGCTTTTACACGCTTCTGTTTAAATTCCGACGGAATTCCACATAGAAATTCCGCTCTTTCCATTTATCGCTATAGCTTTTCCTTTCCCGGCTCAACGGAACGGAATTGCCAATTTCTGACCGGAATCGCAGAAGTCTCCATTCCGTGGAATCCGACGAGCATCCCTACTCTCTATCAATGTGTTGCATTACGTAGTGTCTGATCCAATTTACTTTTTCTCCTAAGTTTTCTCCTAAGGGATAATTTTCATCTTCTGTTTTCAGCACTCTGCAATTCAATTACAAAAAGTACAAAAAAGGTGATAAAGCATAAATTATTCTGAGTATTGCCTTGCTTGCCAGTGGCCTAAAAAGGGATTTCACTGATCAGATGTGAAATATCACCTAGGAGAAAAGTGAACGCAAATCGGGTCCAGACTTTTAACCTGAAGAAGTATGGCAATATGCATTGCTTATAAAATCTGTTTAAACTTGTTAATTTATAAACGCCTTGGCTGCAACTTGCAGTTAAGCCAACTTATTTTCATGTAATTGATTTATTCATAACATGTTGATGTTCATGATGTTGATGTTGCCTCTTGAGCTAAATTTTAAGATAGATTTCCATGGTTTACACACCCTGTCCCCTCAGTTTGGTAAAATTACTTTGACTCCCTTCCATGGAGCCAGCAATAGTTATCAAAAGAAGCAACTGAGACATCTAGACAACAGTCATTAGGGGGTGGTTCCAGACCTTCTACCCTTGAAGTAAAATAAATGGTTGCCTATAAGCCTGGCAATCAGTGAGTGAGTATATACAGACACACCATTCTTCTTATCCCATTTTTTCCTGGTAGTGCACCAGTTCAGTACCCTGGGCATTTGTCATGGTAAGCTTCCAGGGAACCAAAAAGGCACAAATAACAGGACCAGGAGCCAATAGTACAATGTGCAAAAACACAAATGTTCCAATTCCTGGTTGCAAATACTCATAACAACCATTAAAGTGGATCCGAGATGAAAAATTAAATATAGCAAGTAACTTGTCTATATATCTTATCTAAAGTTTAGACAGTCTAAACAGCAAATCTAGCTTCAAACAGCTTCAACAGTTTATGATTATTTATTCTTGTGATACAATGAGAGAGCGGCCATGTTCTGTTTGTCACATTGCACACAGGCAAGCTGATCTGCATCTCCAGCCCTCAGCCTGTAAAAACGTCACTCCCCTCTCTTCCTCCCTCCTCCCCTCTGCCTCTGATATCTCTGGCTAGTAACCTCCTCCTCCTGCTGCCCAGACTGAGCTCCCATAAGCCCTTGCTACATGCGTTTGAGAGTGCCAAGGCACTCTGGAGAAGCTGTGGGCGAGGCTTGTTTCGTTTATAGGGAGTTAAAGTATTAAAACCAAGCAAAAAAAAAATATTTGGCTTGAGGAATGTCCTATAAACTATATGAAAGGAACACAATTATGCAATGAGTAAATGTTTATCTTGGATCCACTTTAAAGGCTTGCTGGAGAATCCTGTCCCCTCTCGGGCTCAGGCAGCTGGAACGTTGTACCCGTTTGGTCAAGCACCTCCTTAAAATAGTGTCGTTTATAATGCACTACAGAGATGAAGCAGTGGGAGCACTGATGAATGGAATTGTTCAAAAGTATACAACCATTCAATTCCAATAAGAAGTAGAGGAAGTGGTTGGCTTACCTCTCCCAATGTAAAAGTCACTTCTAGGAAAATGGCCGGGATTCATCAAGCTTTACTGCATTCGGTAATGCTGAAAATAGCTAAGTTTACAGAGCATTTAATAAAATGTCAATTCATCAAGGCTGTTACTGCATGGCAAGCTTAAATTACTGAGCAGTGAGGTAAATTACCAACTTGTGTGGTAAATACCTCAACACATGTCAGTAAATGTCGATTCATCAAGGTTATAGCATGCGGTAGAACACAGTAACCTACTCGATATATACCTGCTGCACTCCTCTGTCAAAATCCAGCTTTGAATGCATTCTGTGTGGCTATCCCCATGATTGACAGGAGCAGAGAGCGAACAGGAACAACCTCTGTTTCCTGCCAGTCCCTGTGATTGGATCCGAAGCTTTCTCTGGCAGGTCCAGCTTTTCTACCCCCCAGGCAGCGAGGCGAGAGATCGGAACAAAATAGGCGTCCCGTGGCCGTTAGGCTGTTTAACCCCTTAGTCTCTTGTTCAAAGATGCATAGGAGCTAGTGGGGAAATCACCTAAGCATGGCATGTGTAATGTCTCCTGGAAGTTCATCTAAGCTGTGACAATTACATAAAATGTTAAGAAAGAATAATTGACAGATTCAGAGTGAGCAGAAGCAGTATAAGAAACATGTACATCTAAAGGGATGTTGGAATGCCTCTTACTATTGTAATGCTATCTCTACATGGAGAACAGAGACAAATACAGAATTTTCTGCTGTTACTGAACAAGTTTTTGTCAATGGGCTTCGGTAAATTACCGAACTTCTACTGCACCTTTGAAAATATTGATGAATTACCCAAAAAAGTACCCAATGCAATATTTTCCCGGCATGTTTTTTTAATTGTACAGCCTTTGAAGAAAGTGGACCTCTGCTGCTATGGGAGCCGCAGCAGGTCACATGGATCTGAGGTTTACAAGCAGGACAGGTGAGGTGGACCCGATTAGCCTGCTTGCTTCGATAATCGGCCACCGGGGAGGGATCAGGGATTGAGGGGGATGGGTGGCATGACGCGTGATGCCGCCTGAGGAAGTGGCATCACCTGGCTTCATAGGCTGTCAGGCGTCCCAACCAGGAAACCATGGTCCAAATGACATCACTAGGTAATTATATATAACTAGCCGACCCGCGGCGTAGCATACGCCGCATAAGAGGGTAGAGGGCAGGAAGGGGGTATTGGGCACAGTGGCGGGGAGGGGGGTTGGACCCCCCCCCCCCCGGGTCCCCCATGTGCACTCCCCCTCCTGCTTAAGCACAGTAGCAGCCGCCACTATTAGTAAGAGGCAGCAGGCGGGGATGACTCACCTCTTCCATTTTCCATCGTGCGTTCCACTATCGTCACTTCCCGCAATGCCGCACACTGTATTGGTGTAATTTGCCTTTTTAAAACAGAAGGAAATCTGCAATAATTCAGCTATAAGTGAGCATTTGTGGTTACCCACAATGCACTGCTACTAAATATGCAAATTACCCCTTTTCCCCCTTGGTAAGCCAAGCAAGCATATAGCTTTGAATTTTACACAGTCATATCAAACCCACATGCAGACAGCCTGTTTCAGACTTTTGGTCCTCATCAGTACATGGCAGGGATTGATACTCCTGTATGAGATAGGGCTTGGACCAGTACAACAGAGTAACCAAGCAGCTCAGGGTGACCCAAACCACTCGGAATGTATAGGGGGATAAAAAGGAACAAAAAGACCTCCTACTAAAAAAAGCAAAGCTTAGTGTAATTTGCCCTCTTAAAACAGAAGAAAATCTGCAATAATTCAGCTATAAATGAACATTTGTGATTACCCACAATGCACCACTATTAAATATGCAAATAATTCCTTTTCACCCTTAGTAAGCCAAGCAAGCATCCAGAACCACTGGTGTATAGCAAGCCTATAGCTTTAAATTTTCCACAGCCATATCAAACCCACATGTAGACAGCCTGTTTCAGACTTTTGGTCCTCATCAGTACATGGCAGGGATTAATATGGCTGTGTGAGATAGGGCTTGGACCAGTACAACAGAGTAGGCAAGCAGCTCAGGGTGACCCAAACTACTAAGAATGTATAGGGGGATAAAAGAGACCAAAAAGACCTTCTACTAAAAAAATCAAAGCTTGGTGTAATTTGCCTTCTTAAAACAGAAGAAAATCTGCAATAATTCAGCTATAAATGAACATTTGTGATTACCCACAATTAGTGTTGTCCGGATCATGAACGATTCGGATCTTTGATCCGAATCTATTTTGTGAGTCGAATCATCCGAATCATCAAAATGAGTGATTCGGATCACAAAAGGGGCGGGGCCAGGAGTGACACGCCCCCTCTCAGCGGGCAGCAGGGTCCTGGAAGCAGAGCAGAGATGGATCGCTCTGTTGGAGGGGAGGCAGCCTTGCAGGGACAGGTAGATGAGAGAGAGGGGACATGGGTGCCACTGCCAGATATGTGTAGAGCACACATACTGGCTATAATGTGCTGCTCATTGTAGGCTGTCTGTTCCGTAGTTGTGCACAGTGAACACATTGGAAGCTTTTGGCTCAGCTCAGCACAGCTCAGTAACGTTACAGGCACTGTGATTGCTGTGCAATATGATCCTCCTGCACTCGCTCTAAACAGCTGCACTTTACTTCTGGGAATGCTTTCTTTCACTGTGCGACGTTTGCATTCAAAGTACACATATGAGCATATAGGTGAAATACATGTAAAGCATATGACTTCAGCATGTGGGTATTGTGTGCAAGCAAACATTTCTGCTCTCTGCTCGTCCCCCCTCCCTTCTCTGTCCACTCCCTGCCCTCTGTCCATCTTCTCCCCTTCTCTGTGTGTCCACCCCCTCCCCTTCTCCTGTCCACAGCAGGGAAAGACCTGTCCTGCTATTCATTTCACCCTCAAATGCTTCGGTAGTAAATTGATCCGAGATTCGGATCAAAGATCCGGATCTTTTCAATGATCCGATTCAAATCATTGAAAAGATCCGAACTTCCAATCTCTACCCACAATGCACCGCTACTAAATATGCAAATTATTCTTTTTCACCCTTGGTAAGTCAAGCAAGCCTATAGTTTTAAGTTTTACACAGTCAAATCAAACCCACATGTGACAGCAGATTTCAGCTGTTTGGTCCTCATCAGCACACAGCAGGGATTGATAAGGCTGTATGAGATAGGGCTTGGACCAGTACAACAGAGTAACCAAGCAGCTCAGGGTGACCCAAACTACTAAGAATGTATAGGAGGATAAAAGAGACCAAAAAGCCCTCCTACTAAAAAAAGCAAAGCTTGGTGTAATTTTCCTTCTTGAAACAGAAGCAAATCTGCAATAATTCAGCTATAAGTCAACATTTGTGGTTACCCACAATGCACTGCTACTGAATATGCAAATTATCCCTCTTTGCACTTGGTTTGATATGACACTACTTCTTCTTCTTGCTTGGACCAGCCCCTTCTTCTTGCTTGGACCCGCCCTGGGGGCAGGGCGCTACTTCTTCTTCTTGCTTGAAGGTTGAGGCACTTACTCTATTATATATATAGATCTTTTTTGATATGTCCTTCATATCATTTTTTATACCATGTTTTCTGTATACAGTTTACACAATAATAATAATAATAATAATAATAACCTATTGGACTTCAGAATGGTAACTTGGGACTGTCCTTCGGTTGAAAACGCCAAATTCTGAAGCAAACAGAATCCTGAATTCTGCCTGGTAAGTTGAATTTCCAAATAATATTCCACAGCAGCCCCGTTTCTAGGTGGTGCGCAGTGATGGGGGTGGGGGGAAGGGGCACAGTGAGGGAGGGGGGAGCCAAGGCTTCACTAGGACTCAGCTAAAAGCAAAAGATAAAATTCACAATATATATATGCGCTTTAGGAAAAGTAGCACTTCGTGGTTCGCGTTCAGCAAATGTCAGGTGCAGACATAAATAACCAAATAAAAATAAAAAGCAACGAGCACACTTGTGTCAAAAAGGACAAACAAGATCAGAAAGTCTCACAGTTCCACCAGGGATCTGCTCCAAGGATTCGGCCGTTACAGCAAATAATGTTCTTTTGGTCTCTTGTCCTTGGACAATCACATCCACATGCAAAGAAACAGGGGAAAAAACATAGTGTGGTACTGCTACCAAGGATTAACACCTGCCACAGAAACCATCACCAAGATGATATTGCTGTGTATAATGAAAGGCAACCTAGTGAGCACCAGTGCCAGGACACCCCCCTATGTACCCGCACTCACCGCGCTGGCCTCCTAAGTCTCTGGAGGGGGGATTGATAGTGGAGGGGGTAGGACTGTTTCACTGCTTCATAGATACATAGACCACTTTCAGGCTGCAAACTTGCAGAACTCAGGATCAGCGGTGACCCGACCCAGTACTGGTCATATGACAGCCGATTTTCCCCAACGGGTGAGCATGGAGCGGCGGGACTTGAAGGACATTAGAGTTACATCCTGTCATCCGCAGGCACCCACACAGAGGACATAACTCTAACGTCCTTGGTCCTGAAAGAGTTACATGAAAATAATCCTATTACTTCATTTGAAAATTAGATTAATGTATACGTTTCAATCTTTCATGTTGAATGGTTGGTGAATGGCCACCATTAGGAGATGCAATTGTTATATTATCTTTTCCAAATATTAACTCTTTAATATTTATATCTAAAAATTTCCAGCTTCCCTATATACAATAAAAAAGTGGAAAAAAAAATCCGGACTATTTGCATCTGGTTTGGCTTGATTTGTTTTATGTATTTCTTTGTCTTGATTTTGAATATTTGGATTGATGTACTCTCATTCCAGCTGCACGGACCTTTCCATTATCTTCAGCCGCACGTGTAATTGAGAACCAGTTGATATTTGCATCAATCCTCACTTCATACAGCAGATAGATCTTCAAACCATAATTGTCTGCCTGAGCTTCTCCTGGGTCTCCTCCAGCATGTTTTCTGCTACATGGCCCTTCGTGCTGCCCAGTCTAATACTGGAAACCGGGACAGGATTGTCTCTGAATGCTTATATTGTGATTTTTAATATTATAAAAGTGAACAATAGACTGTCACTGAAAAGATGTGATCAGGTGCAACTGTGTTTGGCACTGGTGAACCTTCTCCATCAGGGCGCAATATCTACCCATGTCCTAATGTGGCTTGTTAGCTTTGACTTATTTTGTACTAAAGAAGTAAATTCATCATTAATCCTCCTGTTACAGACATCAGTTTACAGCAGCAACTGGTTGATCTCCTGGCTCTGTGGCTTCTACTGCATCAGCATCTCTAACTTAAAGCTCCGACTCTTTCTTTGGAGCAAAAAAATACTCTCAGCTCATTTACCCTATCTTATGCTGCTGTCAATATTTGGATCTTTCATCCAATCTGTCCCATCTATCTGGTGGGTTAATTTAGTACTAGAGAAGGAAACAGCCGGGAATGTGACACTAGGTTTGGTCAGTAACGCAAGAGTCTCTGAATTGTATTTGATGTTTACCATGTTCTTGGGCTGCCTCTTGCCTCTTTGTTTGACTCTTCTCTCAATAACACTCACTGTCGGCTCGCTGTTACAACACATCCGAAACATGAGGCAGAATAATTCAGACTTTGGACAGGCTAAGCTGTACGCCCATGTCAGTGCGATAACAACTATGGCAATGTTTCTTGGACTTGTTGTGTTCTTCTGCATCACTGAGATTCTTTGGTTTAAAACTACAAATGTCAATGCAGATGCTAGAAATGTATTTGTCTTGGTTTCTACATTAGCGTATCCAACAGCCCAGTCTCTTATTGTCTTTAAAGCCAACTCACATTTGAGGAAGAGCATCTGTGTCAAGATTTATTGTCTGAACAGCCTTTGTTATGGTGGTGTTGGAGATCATGGCACTTGATCTTCTTGAGCAGCACCATATTTTGCTCTCAAACATGAAACACAACAAAAAATAGGTAGGAAACCGGAAAAAGACTGATATTATGTCAATGAAAGGAATGTGTATGCTTCACTAATGTTAATTTATTAGATAGCTGGTTGCAGGACACATTTGACCTGAGGCCTAAAATCATGGTAATACTGCTATGCACATACAGCTTTACTTCCCATAATGCTCGTTAGTAGTGCACATTACCGTAGCAGGTTAGGCTAATAGCACAACTCATGGTACTTGCTGCTGCAAGGAAGGGTAACATTTCCTTGCACTGTCTGTTTGTGGCAGTATTACCACAATTTTGCACATCAGGTCCATTATTAGATTGTTGTGTAATTAACTAATTACAGTGCAAACAAAATAGGGAAAGTTTTCTCCTGCATAGTATTAGCTCAAAAACACTGATAATTTCAGTATGGCAAGGCCACTCTTATCAGTTAGATTATAAGTAAAGTAAAAGAATAACCCTTCAACCTTCCAGTAGCTTCAAAACCTTGCATATTTTTCCCTATTAGTTTGAAGGCGTGTATAATGTTTTAGACCATAGATGAAACTTGAGTTTCAGCCCACCTTAAATGTTTTCCTATGCCTTATGGTAAATCCGGCCCTGATTACCTACCTGTAACAGCAACACTTTTACTTCCATTCAGGTGGCACATCCACTCACAACCAGCAAAGACGCCAGGTGTTACTCGGACATTACGTTGCTGTGTGCTTCTACTTTATACTGCCTGATGAAGCGGGTGTAGACCTGTGAAACGCATTGTACTAAACCCTTTGGAGTATACCATTAAAAAATGTTTCCTATATTGAATTACACAGCTTTCCTGTGTCTGCTTGAGGGAGGTAAGTCCACCACTGCCTCCTAAGCAATTTTTAACATTTTAAATATTGTTTTTACTCTTTTGGCGCCTCTGTTCAGTCTATAACATTTTATATATCCACCTTTGGTGGAGGGGGATACCCCTTCTTCTCACGTCTACAGAGAGTGACTTCTTAAATCCTGAGTGGGGACAGGTCAATCTCCTCACCTGCTCATACAGTGGTTGCCTGGAGGTAACCCGTCTGGAGGTAACCCGTGTTTGTGAGTATACATTTTACTCCTTTCTCAAACATATCAATTGCCTTAACCTACTACACCATATTGGGCTCTCGGTTCTCCTTTCTTTATATACCTATACTCACAATCTTGTGTCCCAACCACAATCTAGGGATAGTTTGGGGGTAAGCCAGTTCATTACTTTGTAGGTCTAGATCTCTATGTCAATTATTTACTTTAAGATGTTTCCTCTTTTGTTTTTTGTGTGCTTTTGAAAAAGAGTGTGTTTTTTTTGTTTTTGTTGTTTTGTTTTTGTATCATAAGTTTGAGAAACAAAATACAATAAAAAACAAACAAACTGTGGCCTCTGTAGTCTCTATAGATTTATAACCATCATGTGAGCCCTAAACTATCTGTTTACATACCGGTTATCTCTTACAATAGTAGATTATTAGACCATAGGTTCATATGCAATTAACTTTTTCTCCTGAGTTATTTACCTGGAGATAATTTTCCTTTTTTCTTCAAAATAATTGTAAGCACTTTACAATTGAAAAAGTACCAAAAAGTTGGTAAAAAAAAGTACTATCAAGAATATGTTGAGCATTTTCTTTCTTGCAGGTGATTTAAAGGGTTTTAAAAATATTACCTAGAAAAACGTGAATTTCATATGGGCCATGGGAGCTATAGGTTAGGACAGAAGGCCCCATATGCAATTAGTTTTTTTTCTCCTGCATTTTTTTTCAAAGGATACAATTTTTCATCTTCTATTCAGAACTTTTCCGCACTTTTGAAATTAAAAAGGGCCACAAAGTAGATGGAAAAATACTATCAAAACTATTTTAATAATTATTTTGCTTGCTGGTGATTCAAAAGGTATTTTATTGATGGATGGGAAAATATCACATTTGAAAGTATTGAGTCTATTCTTGCTGGCTGGTTGTTGAAAGGGTATTATTATTGATTTCATTTTTTTTTTTGCAAGTTTAAAAAAAAATCACTTAGGAGAAAACTCAGGAAAAAAAGTGAATTGCAAATGGGCTACATGCCCACCTTTATTTGCACACCTTAGCAATAGAGATGATAAGAACTGTTCTCCCGCCAAATAGTTGACAGTGAACAATGCGTGTTTACGTCTATTCGCGAACATATGGCTTTTTGATTCACCCCCTACACATTATAATTGAGTCTAAAGTGTACCCCTCACCCCAGAGTCAGCAGACACATGGCAGCTAATCAGCTATCCCTCTGACCTGGACCGCTCCCCCCACACACACACACACACACACCACCTATTAGAAAGCCAGCACAGCAAACATTTTACACTCTGATTGTGGCTGCTGTGAAGGAGACTAGGGACAGAGATGCACTGCTATCAGGGAAAGCGTTAGTTAGGCCTTTGCACTGTGTCCCCAATGGAGTTTCTTGCTGCTACAGTACCAATTCACCATGTACATAACCCCAAGCCCTTTTAAAAACTTTTTTTTTTATCTTGTGATATTGCTGTTCAGTGTGTCCACACAGCGCCCTTTTGCTGTTGCAGACAGGTGCACTCAGTGCTTAGTGCTACAGTAGTTCCCCCTTCTAAGGGCCATTTTTCTTTTTTCTTTGTTTTTGCTATTGTTATGTTGCAGTTTTGTGTGTCTAATGCACATGTTAGCTGTTGGAGACAGGTCTGCTAGTTCTAGTAGTGCACCAACCATAACCCTATAATCCTTCACCACCACTACTGGCATCTAGTATCCACCACTGCCCCCTGCATAAGACCTCAGTGGAGAATCTGTGTCTTTTTGGTCACTCTACTGTCATTGAATTACTGCAGTCCAACCATAGGGGCTGATAAACCACAACCGATTGCACTCCTGCAAACGTGCGCACAAGCACAGCAGCCACTACACACCACTACACAAAGATTGCCACCGAAAGGACTAACATTTAAACCCTGGAGGTCTCAACAGTAAAAACAATGATTTGCTCACCCGACGTAATCACTAAAGCTCTTTGCGGGTTTTTTTTGGGGAGCGTTAAACGTGACGTTTCCTCTCTCAGTGTGAAACAGGCATAACATTTACACTACCTTATCGCTGTGTATGGACACCGGACGTTTTAAAGCATTTCATTCCACCAATTTAGGAATGTAATGTGATTTCTGCTCTTTAGAGTTTAAAGAGAACCCGAGGTGTGTTTAAAGAATGTTATCTGCATACAGAGGCAGGATCTGCCTATACAGCCCAGCCTCTGTTGCTATCCCAAACCCCACTAAAGTCCCCCTGCACTCTGCAATCCCTCATAAATCACAGCCGTGCTGTGAGGCTGTGTTTACATCTGTAGTGTCAGTCTCAGCTGCTCCCCCGCCTCCTGCAGAGCTCCGGTCCCTGCCTCCGTCCTTTCCCTCCAATCAGCAGGGAGGGAAGGGATGCAGGCAGGGACTTGAGTTCTGCAGGAGGCGGGGAGAGCAGCAGACTGACACTATAGAGATAAACACAGCTAGCTCTGACAAGCTGTTTGTCAGCAGCATGGCTGTGATTTATGAGGGATTGCAGAGTGCAGGGGGACCTTAGGGGGGTTTGGGATAGCAACAGAGGCTGGGCTGTATAGGCAGATCCAGCCTCACTATGCAGATAATATTCTTCAAACCCACCTCGGGTTCTCTTTAAAACACAACTCTTCATCAACTATGTAATTTTTGGTGGGGTTTTTGCCACTGTCCATCACGATTGTGGTGAAACAATTCCTATGGGTTTTAAAATTCCTCTGCCCATTAAAGTCTATGGTGGTTTGCGAACGTTTACTTCAAATTCCCTTTCCCACTCGCGAACTGAAAATTTCATGTTCACGACATAACTACTTAGCAAAAAAATGCATTTTAAGCTGCCAGCAAGCAAGAAAATCCGCAGAATCGTTTTCATGTTTTTTTTCCTTCAGAATACTGAACATTTGTTTTAAACAGAAAATAAAAAATGATCTCCTAGGAGAAAACATAAGAGAAAAGTGAGTTGCATATGACCCAGGTCTCCTCTTTTCATTCTTAATACTTTGATTTCCTTTCATGGAGCCAGTGTGTGTTATCAAAAGAAGAAACTAAAACATCTAGACTAGTGTTGGGCGAACATCTGGATGTTCGGGTTCGGTGTGGTTCGGCCGAACATGCCCCTGATGTTCAGCATGTTCGAGCCGAACCCCGAACCCAACCCGAACATGTCCCTTTGGGGCCCCTATAGGGTCCCAGCATAAAGGGAGAACATGCCCCGAGCGCGGGGGGGGGGGGGGGGGGGGGTCGGAAATGCCCCCCACCCCTCCCCGCTAAGCTCTCCCTTCTGCCGGTACCCTATAATTAAATTTAAGTGCCCAAAAGTACCTGAGGAGGAGGAGGGCAGGAAGAGGGAAGCCGGAGTTCTTGGGCACTAGTACCATCTGGTGCTTCCGCCCTCTCTTGACGCACTTCCTGTTTACATTTGAAGTCGCGTCAAGAGGGCGCAGAAGTACCGCGATGACGCGAACGAGGGTACGCATCATCTACATGATGACACGTACCCTCGTACGCGTCATCGCGGTACTTCTGCGCACTCTTGACGCGACTTCAAATGTAAACAGGAAGTGCATCAAGAGAGGGCGGAAGTACCAGATGGTACTAGCGCCCAAGAACTCCGGCTTCCCTCTTCCTGCCCTCCTCCTCCTCAGGTACTTTTGGGCACTTAAATTTAATTATAGGGTACCGGCAGAAGGGAGAGCTTAGCGGGGAGGGGTGGGGGGCATTTCCGACCCCCCCCCCCCCCCGTGCGCTCGGGGCCTGCTCTCCCTTTATGCTGGGACCCTATAGGGGGCTATGTTCGGCCGGACACGGCTGTGTTCGGCCGAACAAAGAAGGCCTGTTCGGGTTCGGGCACCATGAGGTGTTCAGGGGGTGCCGAACCGAACCCGAACAGGCCAAAATCCGGGCGAACCCGAACAGTGGCGAACACTGTTCGCCCATCACTAATCTAGACCACAAACAGGGTGGTCCCAGACCGTCTACCCCTTAAGCCAAGTGGTTACCTACAAGTCTGGCAACCAGAGGAGAGTGATTATATTCACCTTCTTCCATTTTTTTTTTCCGGCAATGCACCAGGTGAGTGCGCTGTGCATATGTAATGGTAAACCTCCAGGGAACAAAAAAGACATAAAGAAGAGGACCAGGAATAATTAGTATAATATGCAGCAACACAAAAGTTCAGATTTCTGGTTGCAAGTACTCACAACCACCGTTACGGCTTGCTGGAGAATCCTGCCCCTGTTAGAGCTCAGGCAACTTAAGCTTTGTACACAGTTGATCAGACTCTTGCTAGAAATGGGGTATTTCTAATTAACTAGACTAAAATTAAAACCTTTTAACAGAGGTATAGCACAAAAGTAAGGATAGGCAAGAAGACAAATTACAATCAGCATTGCTTCTTAGTAGGAGGGGGTTTCAGTTTCTCTTAGACCCCTATCTTTCCTAGTGATTCTTACCATGAGCTATCTGGGTATTCTGAAGATCCACATATAAATCCCTGCCATGCACTGATGAGAACTAGAAACTCAAAGAAACAGGCTGTCTGCATGTTGGGTTGATGAAGCCTAAGTTATAGGCTTGCTAGACACCAGCAGTTCTGGATCGAAGCCTGGTTTTAGGTGCTTAAAGAGGTAATTTGCATATTCAGTAGCAATGCATTGTGGGAGACCACAGTTGCACACATTAAGCTTAAATATTGCAAATGCCTTCTGTCTTAACCACATAACGACCAGCTAACGCCGATAGGCGGCGCCTGGTCGTTTGTGGTTTTCCATGGAGCGGCCGTTCCATGTCAGTTCACGGAGGGTGTCGAAAGTGAACAGCCTGCGAGCGTGCAATCGTGGCTCGCAGGAAAAATGTAAACACGCGGGGAAGAAATTCCAGCTGTTTACATCAATACAGCGATGCTGCGCAGCAGCGCCATAAAGGAGATCGGCGATCCCCGGCCTCTGATTGGCCGGAGATCGCCGGAATCTGATAGGCTGAAGCATATCAGAGGCGGGGCAGTACGGATCGCCGTCCTGCGCCGCCCAGGGGAAGGAGGGGAGGGAGGGAAAGGGAGCGAGGCCTGAAAGCGCTGTGGAGGGGGGCTTTGAGGAGCCCCCCCCCGCAACACGCAGCAAGCCGGCAGCGATCAGACCCCCCCAGCAGGACATCCCCCTAGTGGGGAAAAAGGGGGAAAGTCTGGTCACCCTGCTGCAAATATGATCTGTGCTGTGGGCTGAATAGCCCACCCAGCACAGATCAGAAGAACATAGCCCGGTCCCGGAACTCCAGCCTAAACAAACATACTGTCATTAAGTTACATCAGTTATGTTAATTAAATTAGATGGGTAATATAATCTCTTACCCACCCTGTTTTAAAAGAACAGGCAAATGTTTGATTTCATGATGGCAGCCATCTTTTTTGGTTGAAAGGAGGTGACAGGGAGCATGAGACACAGTTCCAACTGTCCTGTGTCCTGAGCACCTATCCCAGTTGCTAGGCAACGTGAATAACAACATAGGAAATCCCATCATGCTCTGCACAGCATCAGGGAAAAAAAAGCCCGGGATTTTTTTCTTTGATGGGTGGAGCTTAGGTAAAAATGCAGCTAAAAATAATGCTTTGGTAAGAAAAACAAAGTTCTGATGCTGTGAAACTGTTAAAGGAACACCAAGCCTTTTCAGTTCTGCTGAGTAGATTTTTAGTCCGGAGGTTCACTTTAAGTGGTTAAGAAGGCAAAGTATCCTCAGCATTTTTTTTTGTAGGAGGTCTTTTTTTAGTCCCCTATAATTTTCTAGTGGTTCTGGATCACCATGTACAAGAGTAATGCTACATATAGATTTTCTTGTATTCCTGTATTGTCATATTGCTGTTTGTCACCCCTAAATATTGTCTGTAACCTTAAATTAATGTCCAGTGCTGTGTAATATGTTGGCGCTTTATAAATACAATAAATAATAATAATAGATTTGGACATCAGAAGAAAACAGAGATTTGTGATCATGTATAGTATTTTTGTATTAGTTTGGCTTGTATAAATCAATGGGGCTAATTTACAAAGTTGTCTGTTGAGTAATCTCACCTTGCCTATTAACTTACAATGTATCTCTCCTTAAATGACTTAACTCGTGATTTATCTCTCCTTAACTGACATAAATCATGGTTTACTCTTACTTGACTTAAAGGAATACTATCGATACCCAAGTGTTCTAAAATGACAATGTACAAATAATGTCTATGTAGCTGTGTAAACATTTTCCTACTTTTCTTGTTAAATATCAGAGGCAAAAGCTGTAATTTATTAAGGGTAGGATTTAGCTATATTGGGACAAATCGATTGCAGAAGGGGTGTCTGCTTCAATGCACAGCCGGAGTTGCATATCAGACTACAGAAAGCAAATATCAAACATATCAAACTCTGAAAGCAAAAAAAGTATGAAAAAGCTGTGACAATTATTTACATTTCCTCTGCTCTCTTCAGACAGGTCAGTCAGAAACACAGGACACAGGAGCTGCAGCTGTTCTCTCTGTCACACACAGAGTTACACATAGAGTTAACTGATCAAGTGTGAGGGGAATTTCCCCTCTCCTCATGGCTCAGTCAGCCGTCAGTTTTGGCGTCAGTAAAGTTTGAATGTATTTTGATAACAGTAAACAAAGAAGTTGCTACTAAAATGTATACACCAGTACTTAGCAGCACTTCCCAAACAATTCCTGTGTCAATTGAAAAAAATATGTGAATCGATAGTATTCCTTTAACTCATGATTTATCTTTTCTTATTTGTATATCTCATGCATTAGCTCTCCCTACAAATACGGTGAAAATTAAGTAAGCTTTGGGAATCAACTCCATTGTCAGTAAAGGTAGCGAGACATCTGGCAATATATGAGCAGATTCAACCAAGAGACACATCTCCCTCTTATCGAATCTGATAATAGAGAGATCTGTTGGCTGTCCATACACCACAGGCTAATTCCCAATCAATTTCATGCTGAAATAAATCCGGAATCGGCCCTCGACGTTGTGCCCCCCTAATGTCATTGTCCCCATGACAGAAATGTATACGTTACCTCTCTGTGGCCTCCGCTTGTCCCCCGCAGGCCTCCGCAATTCCTTTTCCGCATGCATGTGCGCCCACGGTGGTCTCCTAGCAAGAATGCACTTGTATGACGTCATATGCACTCCCTTACCAGTAAACCACATGGGGCGTGCGTGTATTTGCAAGAAGGGGACCCGCCGTGGCCCCGAAACAATTGTCAGTTTTTCACGTGCTTATGAAGCAATAAATTGAGAAAATCCATTTTGAAAAGGTGTGCTGACCTGGACTTTTTTACCTTGCCGTGTATGCGGAAGAGGATAATGCGCCCGGAGAAGCAGTGGACAAGCGGAGGCCACTAAGAGGTAATGTATACATTTACACTGGCATGGGGAACACCGACATTAGGGGGGCACAGCGGTGTAGCAATGGTTTATTCGATCATTGGGAAATCGGCGCCTTTCCCACCATGCACCCGACCAACCGAATTCGGCTTGACATCTTGCAGCATGCGCTATTGATAATGCAACCAATTTCCATCTTTCTCTTTCTTTCTGGGCCTGAATACCGATCACTGAGACCGGGACAGCATTGGGGAGCGGGGCGGTCAGCGTGGGACAGTCGGCAGCACGGGACTGGAGAAAGCCCAAGGTGAGTAAAGCTGGTTTTGCCCCTTTTTACCTGGTAACTCCTTTAAGACGTACATCAATCAATTGTACATCAAAAGGTGCATAGAGCATGTTTGCTAACTGCTAAAATATTTTAAAGTAATTCATGATAAGTAGATGAGACCTCTTGATCTTGGAGGATGTGACTTGCCATAGTGTCTGATCCATCTTAAGTAAGAATGATAGACTGAAGATGCAAACACACACACTATGCTTGTCATCTGAAGGGATTGGAGCTTAATCCTTTGGGCAAAGGTTCATGAGCCAATCACTTTACAGATGCCCCACATATCTGTTGCTTGGTTGAAGGTTAAGGGAGGGGAACAATAGACTTATTCGCCAATTATTTATTATTTATTGATAATGAAATGTGACCTCAGTATAAGGTAGCCCTCCTCCTCACTTTCAGTATTGATAGACAGAGGCACAACTGGTATAAGGTAGGCCTCCCCACAATACAGTTGGTCAGATGAGCCCCCAATATTAGTAAGGCTACGTTTCCACTGTAGCGTGAACTTTTCACCAGCAAAAAATCGTATAAGATTTTTCTGTTTGGTGAAAATGTGCATGCAAATGTTATGGGTTTTTGTGAACATTTTCGTATGCAAATATTTGCATTAGTTAAATACAACATAATCTGCCTGGTAACAGCTTAGTCATGACTTCTGACAACTTCCTGTAACCATGGATTGAATGCAAATTTTCACGCAAATAATGTGAAAATGTGCATTGCTATGTGTTGCCTTGCCTATACAAAGTATTGCACACAAATTGTATGCGATGTCCGAGAAAATTATGCAGGACTAGGGGTGCTCACCGCATTCCGTTTTCCGCGATTCCGGTCAGAAATTGGCGATTCCGTTCCGTTGCATCGGAACAGAATTGCTATAGTGGTCCAACGGAATTCCGAAATTGCTATGTGGAATTCCGTCGGTATGCGGATTTTGTAAACCAATCACAAGGAAGCCCCTAGAAGAAGCTTAAAGTGAAAACAACAGGATTTCTGCATGAAAATCTGAATTATTTCAGCACCAATTAGAGTCTTAAAGAGACTCCGTAACAAAAATTGCATCCTGTTTTTTATCATCCTACAAGTTCCAAAAGCTATTCTAATGTGTTCTGGCTTACTGCAGAACTTTGTACTATCACAGTCTCTGTAATAAATCAATGTATATTTCCCTTGTCAGACTTGTCAGCCTGTGTCTGGAAGGATGCCAAGTTCTTCAGTGTTGTGGTTCTGCTATGCACTCCCCCCTCAGAGGGGAAAGAAACACACAAATGATCTCTTGAGATTCAAAAGGAAGGCTGTATACAGCCTGCTTGTGTATGGATGTATTTTCTATGTGTGGACATACTGTACATCAACCTACTTCCTGTTTTGGTGGCCATTTTGTTTGTTTATAAACAAACTTTTTAAAGCTGTTTTTAACCACTTTTAATGCGGCGGGGAGCGGCGAAATTGTGACAGAGGGGAATAGGAGATGTCCCCTAACGCACTGGTATGTTTACTTTTGTGCGATTTTAACAATACAGATTCTCTTTAACAAAAAACAAACAATCCTACATTAGCAACCAGCTCCCTAGCTACCTCAGCTATTCCACCCATTGTGTATAGGTCCCATGGCCTACGCGACAACTCTTGCTGCTCCAAACCAAAACTTTAATGGCCGCCGTGGAACTACCTCTAGGTCCCATAGCCTACGCGTCAACTCCTGCGGCTTCAAACCGAAATTATAATGACTGCTGTGGAACCTCCTCTAGGTCCCATGGCTTACACGGCAACTCCTGCTGCTCCAAGCCACACTTATAATGACCGCCGTGGAACCACCTCTAGGTCCCATGGCTTACACGGCAACTCCTGCTGCTCCAAACCACACTTATAATGACCGCCGTGGAACCACCTCTAGGGCTGATGGCTTACGAGACAACTCCTGCTGCTCCAAACCACACTTATAATAACCGCTGTGGAACCTCCTCTAGGTCCCATGGCTTACAAGACAACTCCTGCTGCTCCAAACCACACTTATAATGACCGCCGTGGAACCACCTCTAGGGCTGATGGCTTACGAGACAACTCCTGCTGCTCCAAACCACACTTATAATAACCGCTGTGGAACCTCCTCTAGGTCCCATGGCTTACAAGACAACTCCTGCTGCTCCAAACCACACTTATAATGACCGCCGTGGAACCACCTCTAGGGCTGATGGCTTACGCGACAACTCCTGCTGCAAAAATTTTTTTTTAAAATGACCGGTGAAACAGCCACTAGGTCCCATGGCCTACCATTTAGCAAAAACGAGGTTTCAATTGAGATTACTTTCATTTTCCGCAAAATTCCGATGGAATGTAACGGTTACAGAGTTTACCGCTGACGGAATTCCGGAATTCCGCGGAATCGGAAATTGCACTTTCCGACCATCCCTATGCAGGACCTCAGATGTTTTCATGCATATGAACGCGTACGAAAATTCGCATTGATTGGAAACAGCCCCATTCTCTACCATTAGTTGCCAAATCAATGCAAATTTTTTAAAAGAAAAATCTGACACAAAACTCACAAGTGGAAACCTAGCCTTGGGTCTCCCCAATTACACATTGTCAGATAAGCCAATGTTATTATTATTGATTTATATATTGATTTACATCTTCCATTTCACTGTATAAAGTGAGAAACAAACATGGGGTACAAAATACTATGGACAACAATATACACCAACATACAAAATACAGAGGTGGTTCAAAATACAAAATCTGTACAAAGTACAGAATCAGTAATAACAGTGACAGAATTATTATGAATAAACTAGCTGATTACTCAGCTTTGCCCGACTATGTATTCGGCTGCTGTTGGCTCCACTTACTTATTCTAACTCTAATACACAGTCACTCAAAGACCAAATTTGTGAGCTTTTTGGGGTCTTTGGAATCAATCATTTGTATATTCCCATAGAAATTAAACAAATCAGATTGGCTGTTTGTGGGTCCACCCCTCTCCAGCACTTGAACCACAGTCACCCAATGACCAACTGTAGCAGGTTTGAGGCCTCTGCTATTAACAGTGTAAAAATGGCAGCCATTTAAATATTCCCCTTGGAAAATAACATATGAATTTTGATTGGCTATTATCAGCTCCACCCACTTCCCTGAATATTAATCTCAGTCACCCAGTGGCCATCTGGGCAAAGTTTGAGAACTATGCCATTGATAGTGTAAAAATGTCTGCAGTTTATATTTTCCCAGGGAAATGTGTTCTTGGCTCCACCCACTTCTTGTAACCTAGACACACAGTTACTCAATGACCAAGTTTGTGAGCTTTGGGGTCCTTGGCATCAATAATTTGTATTTTCCCAGTGAAATGAAATAAATTTGATTGGCTGTTTGTGGCTCCACCCCCTTTTCTAAATTTGAACCCCAGTGACCCAATGACCAACTGTACCAGGTTTGAGGCTTGTGCCATTAACAATGCAATAATGGCAGCAATTATTAGTGACATGAGGGATCCAGGGCAGTGGCCACTTAGAAAGTAACTTCCCTTATTCATATTTACACTTAAAATTGAAATAGTCACATTGCTTCATTAGAATTAGATTGATTCATGCGGCACCTTGGCAGTAACCCTGAGTCCAGCTCGGGGTGGAAAAAAAAAGCCAGGAGTGGTAATCCCGAGCCTGACTCGAAATAGCCCCTGGGAGGTACTGTATATGCAGAGCCTACAGGGCAGCGGGCATTTCAACTCACCTCCCCCAGGATCCAAACACTCCAGACTTCTTTTTCCAATCTTTGTAGGCTCTGGATCTCTCAGTGAGATCACAGTTTGTCGCCATGACGACATACAGTAATCTCACTATAGGGGTACAGTGCCACACGGATGACGGAGGGTGAATTGCAGTGCTGGATCCCTGTGGGTGAGTAAGTGCAGGGCTGCAGCAGACTCTCTGGGGGTATTATTTTTTTCTTGCTTTTAGGGTCTAAAAAACATGTGAAAAAAACTGCACCGTTTTTAGACCTTAAAATATGGAAATAATCGTACTGCCAGGGAGTTTAAATTCAGTCTTTCATGTTGACTGTTGTTAATACGTGTATCATGTTATCTTTTATAAATCTTTTCAGTATTTATACCTAAAATGTTAAGCTTCCCTAGGAACAATAAGAAAGAATGAATACATTATTAACATAGAGTCAATAAATTATTGCATCAATTTTGTGTTTGTTTTTTTTGTTTTGTTTATTTATTTATTTACTTTTTTAATATTTGAATTGTTGTACTCTTTCCAAGTACACGGACATATCCAGTATCTTCAGCCCCACGTTTAATTGAGAACCAGGGGATATTTGCATCAATCCTGACTTCATACAACAGACAGGTCTCTAAACCATAATTGTCTGCCGGAGCTTTTTCCTGGTCTCCAACATGTCATCTGCTACATGGCCCTTTTTGTTGTCCAGTCTAATATTGGAAACTGGGACAGGATTGTCTCTGAACGCCTGTATAGTGGTTTTTAATATTAAAAAAGTGAGCAATGGACTGCCACTGAAAAGATGTGATCAGGTGCAACTGTGTTTGGCATTGGTGAACCTTCTCCATCAGGGCGCAATATCTACCCATGTCCTAATGTGGCTTGTTAGCTTTGACTTATTGAGTACTGAAAAGGTAAACTCATTATTAACCATTCTTATACAGACTTCAATTAGCAGCAGCAACTGGTTGATCTCCTGGCTCTGTGGCTTCTACTGCATCAGCATCTCTAACTTAAAGCTCCGACTCTTTCTTTGGTCCAAACAAATTCTCTCAGCTTATTTACCCTATCTTGTGCTGCTGTCAATATTTGGATCTTTTGCCCAAAGTGTCCCATCCATCTGGTGGATTAATTTAGTTCTAGAGAATAAAACAGTTGGAAATACCACACTAGGTTTTATGGTTAGTAATGTAACAGCCTCTGAATTGTATTTGATGTTTACCATGTTCTTGGGCTGCCTCTTGCCTCTTTGTTTGACTCTTCTCTCAATAACACTCACTGTCGGCTCGCTGTTACAACACATCCGAAACATGAGGCAGAATAATTCAGACTTTGGACAGGCTAAGCTGTACGCCCATGTCAGTGCGATAACAACTATGACGATGTTTCTTGGACTTGTTGTGTTCTTCTGCATCACTGAGATTCTTTGGTTTAAAACTACAAATGTCAATGCAGATGCTAGAAATGTATTTGTCTTGGTTTCTACATTAGCTTATCCAACAGCCCAGTCTCTTATTGTCTTTAAAGCCAACTCACATTTGAGGAAGAGCATCTGTGTCAAGATGTATTGTCTGAACAGCCTTTGTTATGGTGGTGTTGGAGATCAAGGCACTTGATCTTCTTGAGCAGCACCATATTTTGCTCTCAAACATGAAACACAACAAAAAATAGGTAGGAAACAGGAAAAAGACTGATATTATGTCACTGAAAGGAATGTTTATGCTTCACTAATGTTAATTTATTAGATAGCTGGTTGCAGGACACATTTGACCTGAGGCCTAAAATCATGGTAATACTGCTATGCACAGACAGCTTTACTTCCCATAATGCTCGTTAGTAGTGCACATTACCGTAGCAGGTTAGGCTAATAGCACAATTTATGGTACTTGCTGCTGCAAGGAAGGGTAACATTTCCTTGCACTGTCTGTTCAGGGCAGTATTACCACAATTTTGCACATCAGGTCCATTATTAGATTGTTGTGTAATTAACTAATCACTGTGAAAACAAAATAGTGAAAGTTTTCTCCTGCATAGTATTAGCTCCAAACACTGATCATTTCAATATGGCAAGGCCACTCTTACCAGTTAGATTATAAGTAAAGTTAAAGAATAACCCTTCAACCTTCCAGTAGCTTCAAAACCATGTATATTTTTTCCCTGTTAGTATCAAGATGTGTTTAATGCTTTAGACCATAGATGAAACTTGAGTTTCAGCCCACCTTAAAGGGAACCTTAACTGAGAGGGATATGAATATTTCCTTTTAAACAATACCAGTTGCCTGGCTCTCCTGCTGATTAATTTGCAGCAGTAGTATCTGGATCTCACACCTGAAACAAGCATGCAGCTAATCCAGTCTGACTTCAGTCAGAGCATCTGATCTGCATGCTTGTTGAGGGGCTGTGGATAAAAGTATTAGAGACACAGGATTAGCAAGAGAGTCAGGCAACTGGTATTATTTTAATAGGAAAAATCCATATCATTCTCAGTTTAGGTTCCCTTTAAATGTTTTCCTATGCCTTATGGTAAATCCGGCCCTGATTACCTGTAACAGCAACACTTTTACTTCCATACAGGTGGCACATCCACTCACAACCAGCAAAGGCGCCAGGTGTTACTCGGACATTACGTTGCTGTGTGCTCCTACTTTATACTGCCTGATGAAGCGGGTGTAGACCTGCGAAACGCATTGTACTAAACCCTTTGGAGTATACCATTTAAAAATGTTTCCTATATTGAATTACACAGCTTTCCTGTGTCTGCTTGAGGGAGGTAAGTCCACCACTGCCTCCTAAGCAATTTTTAACATTTTAAATATTGTTTTTACTCTTTTGGCGCCTCTGTTCAGTCTATAACATATTATATATCCACCTTTGGTGGAGGGGGATACCCCTTCTTCTCACGTCCACAGAGAGTGACTTCTTAAATCCTGACTGGGGACAGGTCAATCTCCTCACCTGCATATACAGTGGTTGCCTGGAGGTAACCCGTGTTTGTGAGTATACATCTTACTCCTTTCTCAAACATATCAATTGCCTTAACCTACTACACCATATTGGGCTCTCGGTTCTCCTTTCTTTATATACCTATACTCACAATCTTGTGTCCCAACCACAATCTAGGGATAGTTTGGGGGTAAGCCAGTTCATTACTTTGTAGGTCTAGATCTCTATGTCAATTATTTACTTTAAGATGTTTCCTCTTTTGTTTTTTGTGTGCTTTTGAAAAAGAGTGTGTTTTTTTTGTTTTTGTTGTTTTGTTTTTGTATCATAAGTTTGAGAAACAAAATACAATAAAAAACAAACAAACTGTGGCCTCTGTAGTCTCTATAGATTTATAACCGTCATGTGAGCCCTAAACTATCTGTTTACATACCGGTTATCTCTTACAATAGTAGATTATTAGACCAGAGGTTCATATGCAATTAACTTTTTCTCCTGAGTTATTTACCTGGAGGTAATTTTCCTTTTTTCTTCAAAATAATTGTAAGTACTTTACAATTGAAAAAGTACCAAAAAGTTGGTAAAAAAAGTACTATCAAGAATATGTTGAGCATTTTCTTTCTTGCAGGTGGTTTAAAGGGTTTTAAAAATATTACCTAGGAAAACGTGAATTGCATATGGGCCATGTGAGCTATAAGTTAAAACAGAAGGCCCCACATGCAATTAGTTTTTTTTCTCCTGCATTTTTTTCAAATGATACAATTTTTTATCTTCTATTCAGAACTTTTCAGCACTTTTGAAATTAAAAAGGGCCACAAAGTAGATGGAAAAATACTATCAAAACTATTTTATTAATTATTTTGCTTACTGGTGATTCAAAATGTATTTTATTGATGGATGGGAAAATATCACATTTGAAAGTATTGAGTCTATTCTTGCTTGCTGGTTGTTGAAAGGGTATTATTATTTATTTATTTTTTTTTTTTTTGCAAGTTTAAAAAAAAATCACTTAGGAGAAAACTCAGGAGAAAAAGTGAATTGCAAATGGGCTACAGGCCCACCTTTATTTGCACACCTTAGCAATAGAGATGATAGGAACTGTTCTCCCGCCAAATAGTTGACGGTGAACAATGCGTGTTTACCTCTATTCGCGAACATATGGCTTTTTGATTCACCCCCTACACATTATAATTGAGCCTAAACTGTACCCCTCACCCCAGAGTCAGCAGACACATGGCAGCTAATCAGCTATCCCTCTGACCTAAACCGCCTCACCCCCCCCCCCCCCCCCCACACACACACACACACATACCACCTATTAGAAAGCCAGCACAGCAAAAATTTTACACTCTGATTGTGGCTGCTGTGAAGGAGACTAGGGACAGAGATGCCCTGCTATCAGGGAAAGCGTTAGTTAGGCCTTTGTACTGTGTCCCCAATGGAGTTTCTTGCTGCTACAGTACCAATTCACCATGTACATAACCCCAAGCACTTTTAAAAACATTTTTTTATCTTGTGATATTGCTGTTCAGTGTGTCCACACAGCACCCTTTTGCTGTTGCAGACAGGTGCACTCAGTGCTTAGTGCAACAGTAGTTCCCCCTTCTAAGGGCCATTTTTCTTTTTTTTTGCTATTGTTATGTTGCAGTTTTGTGTGTCTAATGCACATGTTAGCTGTTGGAGACAGGTCTGCTAGTCCTAGTAGTGCACCAACCATAACCCTATAATCCTTCACCATCACTACTGGCATCTAGTATCCACCACTGCCCCCTGCATAAGACCTCAGTGGAGAATCTGTGTTTTTTTTTGGCCACTCTACTGTCATTGAACTACTGCAGTCCAACCATAGGGGCTGATAAATCACAACCGACTGCATTCCTGCAAACGTGCGCACAAGCACAGCAGCCACTACACACCACTACACAAAGATTGCCACCGAAAGGACTAACGTTTAAACCCTGGAGGTCTCAACAGTAAAAACAATGATTTGCTCACCTGCCGTAATCACTAAAGCTCTTTGCGTTTTTTGGGGGAGCGTTAAACGTGACGTTTCCTCTCTCAGTGTGAAACAGGCATAACATTTACACTACCTTATCGCTGTGTATGGACACCGGACGTTTTAAAGCATTTCATTCCACCAATTTAGGAATGTAATGTGATTTCTGCTCTTTAGAGTTTAAAGAGAACCCGAGGTGTGTTTAAAGAATGTTATCTGCATACAGAGGCAGGATCTGCCTATACAGCCCAGCCTCTGTTGCTATCCCAAACCCCACTAAGGTCCCCCTGCACTCTGCAATCCCCCATAAATCACAGCCGTGCTGTGAGGCTGTGTTTACATCTGTAGTGTCAGTCTCAGCTGCTCCCCCACCTCCTGCAGAGCTCCGGTCCCTGCCCCCGTCCCTTCCCTCCAATCAGCAGGGAGGGAAGGGATGCAGGCGGGGACTTGAGTTCTGCAGGAGGCGGGGAGAGCAGCAGACTGACACTATAGAGATAAACACAGCTAGCTCTGACAGGCTGTTTGTTAGCAGCATGGCTGTGATTTATGAGGGATTGCAGAGTGCAGGGGGACCTTGGGGGGGTTTGGGATAGCAACAGAGGCTGGGCTGTATAGGCAGATCCAGCCTCACTATGCAGATAATATTCTTCAAACCCACCTCGGGTTCTCTTTAAAACACAACTCTTCATCAACTATGTAATTTTTGGTGGGGTTTTTGCCACTGTCCATCACGATTGTGGTGAAACAATTCCTATGGGCTTTAAAATTCCTCTGCCCATTAAAGTCTATGGCGGTTTGCGAACGTTTACTTCAAATTCCCTTTCCCACTCGCGAACTGAAAATTTCATGTTCACGACATAACTACTTAGCAATAAAATGCATTTTAAGCTGCCAGCAAGCAAGAAAATCCTCAGAATAGTTTTCATAGTTTTTTTCCTTCTAATTTTTTTTTTTTAAATCATCCTTTATTAAAAATTAAGGAGCAGAGTATAAACAGAACAAGTTTACAACAAGTATGAAACTTTACAGCAGCAGCAGGTATTATATACAGATACATTTGGCACAAGTGCAACCATAGAGCATATAGTCAGTGTAGATATACAAATCCTTTATCATAGCATAGTGCGATTTTAATGAAATAGAGGATAACTGTATTAGCTAAAGGGGTTATGGAGAAGGTAGTTATGACTAGTGGGTTTTCTTATCCCTAACAGTTACCCATAGTAAATATTCTATCAATAAGCAGAGCCCGATCCGGAAGACCAGGAGTGTTTAGCCAGGGAGCCCATATTTGTTCAAATTTTTGAGGTGCATCCCTGTGCGCATACACCAGTTTTTCAAGCTTTATGTAAGCATTCACCTGTGCAATCCATAATATAGAGGAGGGAGGAGCCGGTTCAATCCAAGCAGATAGGATAAGCTTTCTGGCCTGGAATAGCAGCCTATGAAGCATAATTTGTGTTGGATCTGGAACATTTAATCCTGCAAATAGCCCCAACAAGCAGAACTGAAAAGTTCGAGGAGCAGTAGTATTAATGAGAGTATCAATTATGTCTAAAATATCTTTCCAATATCTGTGAAGTTTGGGGCAGTGCCATAGCATGTGTATAAGATCCCCATGTTCTCTGCTACAGCGGGCACAAATAGGATCATCTCTAAAGTGCATGCTATATAGCCTTTTGGGGGTCAGCAGCGTTCTGTGAAGTATATTAAGTTGGGATAATTTATGTGTAGCATTAGTAGAGATCATTGGTACATTTTGTAAAATTTCAGCCCAATCCCCCTCTGAAAGGTCATCCAGCTCCTCCACCCATCTATCATAGCTCTTAAGTGGAAATCTTTTTAAGAACAAATCTAACAACATAGCGTAACATTGTGAGATTAATCCACTTCTGGAACAACACTGGGCTATCAAGTTAAATAATGGTGCCGGGTAAAAGAGGAGTGAGTGTGTTTTTTGTTGCTGGTGAATAGCATGTACCAGTTGAGCATGTTGAAATTGTAACAGTGGCGATAGGGGAACTTTTAATAATCCAGCTATACTTAAACAAGATACAGGTTCTATACCATTTAGAACCTGCACTAAATATACAATACCTTTGTTTGCCCAATGATTGAGAAATGACAATTCCCTCAGTTCTACAAGGCGAGTGTTACCATTTAGTGGGGTGTAGGCTGTAATACCCTCTATGTTTTGCATAGAGCGTATCCTGTCCCAGACTTTTTGCATCAAGGTCAAAGTTGGAATTTTACCATTGCTGAAGGAGCCACATGTACCAGCTTCAAGTGTTGCATAAATAGATGTATTACATAGTTTAGTATTCAGAATTAGCCTACTAGAATCTAAAAGTTCTTGAGATTCCCACCCTGCCAGGTGTTGAAACTGCGACGCAAGAAAATACACCCACGCGTTTGGCACAGCCAATCCTCCTTCGTCTTTAGGGTATTGAAGATATTGTAGTTTTATTTTTACCCTGCCCGTACCCCAGATAAAATCCCTGAAAATTCTATCGATTGTTTTAAATATCTTAAGATGCAGCCATATTGGAGAATTATGCAAGATATACAGAAGTTGAGGCATCGTTACCATTTTCAATAAATTAACCCTAGCAACTGGAGATAGGGGCAACTTTGACCATATTTTGAGTTTCTGACGTATCTTAATTAAAAGTGGGGAGAGGTTTAAGGATTCAAATTGAGAAATATCAGGTGAGACAGTAATTCCTAAGTATTTAAATGATGTCACTTTTTGGATTTGAGAACAACATTGCGGCAAAATTGGATCTTGTCTATCCAGTGCTAAGAGACATGATTTGTCCCAGTTTACCACCAGGCCGGAGAACCTACCAAAATCAGACAAGGCTGACATAGCGTTAATTAAAGAAGTATCTGTGTCCTGTAAAAATAATAGGGTGTCATCAGCATATAATGCTATTTTTTCTTCAAGGGCCCCATATTTAAATCCTTGTATTTGTTTGTTATTTCTGACCAGTCCAGCAAGGGGCTCTATGGCTAAGGCAAATAAAAGTGGGGATAGAGGACACCCTTGACGGGTGCCTCTTTCCAGGCCAAAAAATGGGGAGTTGGAGTTGTTAACTCTAATACATGCCTTTGGATGGCTATATAGAATTTTTACCCATTGAAGGAAATTGGGACCAAAGTTCATTAGTTCCAGCACCTTATATAGATATATCCATTCGACACTATCGAAGGCCTTGGCAATATCAAGTGATAGGATAGCTCTCTCTCCAATGTTATCAGCAGGAAGCTGAACATTGAGAAAGGCCCTTCTAATATTGATTGCCGTAGACTTAGATGGAATAAAACCTGATTGGTCTGATCCAACCAGAGTAGTAATTACCTTTGCAAGCCGATTTGCCAAGACCTTCGATAGTATCTTAATGTCAGTTGTCAGAAGAGAGATTGGTCTATATGATTCTGCCTTAAGGGACTCCTTGCCTGGTTTGAGGATTAAGACAATTACTGCCTCCGTCATTGAGTTCGGTAAAACGCCCAGGTCAAATGCTGCATTAAATACTTCCAGGAGCTTAGGTAGTAGTAAATCATCATATCTTTTGTAAATTTCCAAGGGGAGGCCGTCATTGCCTGGGGCTTTATTATTTGGAAACGAGGCCACTGCAACCTCTAACTCCTCCAGCACAATAGGAGACTCCAACATGGCTGCATCCACCTCACTAAGACCCAATAATGGAATGAGGGACAGATAGTTATCTAAATCTTGAGAACTATATGCTACTCTTGAGGAATACAGGTCTTTATAAAATCTCTGCAGTTCTAGGCTAATAGCCGTAGAGTCTGTAGCTATGGCTCCAGTGGGGGTAGATAAAGCACTAATTATATTAGGGGGGGATTGAGCCTTAGTTATGACTGAGAGCAGGTGTCCCGTTTGGTCCCCTTGTTCAAAAAATGCTTGCTTCTGAAAGAAGCGTTTATGATTTGCCTTGGATATCAAGTGCTCTTTGAGGTTGTCCTGGGCTTGCGTCCAGGCCAGCCTATTGGCGTCTGTAGGATCAGCAATAAATTCAGCTTCTTTATCCCCTACCGTTTTGGTCAAAGAAATATCAGAATTTTTCGTTTTGGATCTAATTTTATTGATTTCCCTGGAGAAGAGCCCCCGGAGAAAGGCCTTGAATGCATCCCAGGACCACAACTTATTATTAGGGTCATTGTTGCAAGCAAAAAATACAGTAATCTCTTTGATAATATCAGAATGAGTATTAATCAATGCTAACCAATAAGGGTTTAGTTTCCAAGGTGGTCTTAGTTTCCTATGATTCGTGCAAGAAGAGATAACGACTTTTAATGGGGTGTGATCGGAAAGAGATCTTACTAGATACTCTGCTTTCTGAATCATCATTTTCATAGGAGCATTACAAATGGCTAAATCTATCCTGGACAGGGACATATGTGTTTTGTTAAAACACGAGTACTGTAAATCTTCGGGATGCATAGAACGCCAGACATCCATCAGGCCCAACTCCCCAAGGAATCTAGCCAATGGAGAGAGCTGAGACGGTTGTGCCCGGGACCTAAACCTGTCTAGCTTGTGGTCCAAAAACATATTAAAATCCCCCACCCATAATAAAGGAAGATGTCCCTTATCTTTTATGAAGTTTACAATAGGCTGTAAATTAAGTAATGAAAAAGGGGGAGGCGCATAAATAGTTGCTATGATGCATTCCAGGTTATTAATCCGTCCGTGCACTATTACAAAACGCCCCTCTGGATCCACTATAGATGCCACAAGGGAGAAATGTATTTTGCTGTGAACTAATAAGGATACACCTCTTGAGTAGGAGGAGTGCGTAGAGTGAAAGCTGTGTGATATCCATTTTTTTTTTAGGAGATGCAAAGAATAAGGCATAAGGTGGGTTTCCTGTAGGCAGTAAATAGCAGGTCCAGCTTTCTGTAGAGCAGAAAAAATTGCATATCGTTTTGTTGCATCAGATAACCCCCTTACATTCCAGTTTAATATAGTGATATCTTCCATTTTAGATGTTTAAAGTGTACTAAGGGATTAGTGTGGTTGCCTTTTTGGGCCAATAAACATAGATTAACTGCTGCTGCTGCTTTTTGATTAACTAGAGAATACAGTTGAAGTAACCTCCCCAAAATTTCCCCCCACCCACCAACCATAGTGAACATCATTGCTTGCGTGATCCCAAAAATTTTTACCATAAGAGCCCAGACCCATAAATAGGGTTTCCCCCCTGAAATATTGTTAAACATATAACCAAAGGGTCTTGCCCTATAATTAGTCGAGTTTTGCCAAACCAACTTACTTACCATCTGAGGGCACAGAGATTTCTCCTCTCCCCTCAAACATTTCAATATATAGTCAGAGTAATATATTAGAGCGGATCTTATATCCATTACCCCCCTTCAAGACACGGTCACTGCACAGCAGTACAGTAGCAATATTACTCAGCCACAGACACCGGGGTTTCCCCCTTACATTAACTCAAGGATATTGAGCCCGGTAGAAAGCACCCACACAAAAATCATAAAACATTTTCCAAATGACTGCTGTCATCCACTCAGCGTTTAAGCTGGAGTACGGTTTCCATAATCTTAATATAGTCCTGTACGGATAATGCCAAAGTTTAATCAGCAGCTACAGGAGACTTTGCTTTTATATGCTGTTCATTTTGATCAAGCCAATCCGCGGCTTCTCCTGGTGAAAGAAAGAAATGGGCCTCATTGTTTGTCATGACTTTAAGTTTCGCCGGATAAAGCATGGCATATTGTACTTGCATTTTCTGAAGACGTTTCTTAATATCATAGAACTTCAGTCTCTGTTTCTGTACTTCTGCTGAGAAGTCAGGATAAAATGAGAGTTTGACTCCATTGTAACTGATGGATCCTTTTAGCCTAGCTGCATTCAGAAGAGCTTCACGATCTCTATAGTGAAGAAACCTAGCAAGAAAGGGCCTAGGAGCAGCTCCAGGCTTTGGCATACGAGTGGGGACACGGTGCGCCCGCTCTATCGCATATAGGTTAGTAAAGGTTTCCCGGCCAAAGAGAGATATAAGTAAGTTTTCAATAAACAATGTAGGGTCCGAGTCCTCAGTCTTTTCAGGAAGGCCTACAATGCGCACATTATTGCGGCGAAGACGATTTTCCATGTCGTCATTTTTATCAGAGTTTGCAATGGCATGCCTTATAACTCGTTTTAAATCACGTGTAATCGGGCCCACTTGATCTTCCACATTACTAACTCTTGTTTCTACTGCTGAGGTTCTTTCCCTTATGTTACTAATGTCCTGTCGTATCAGCCCCAGCTCCTCTTTAATTCCGCCTGTCTGCTGCGTCAGAGAGAGTATGGCTTCGTTACAGGCCTGCACTGCGGCCAAAATTTCACTAGGCAGAGGCTCTTTCGCTTTCCTTCCTCCCCCTCCCAGCTTACCGGATCTGGCTGCTTTTGGCTTCGGGGTTGCGGCAGGTACTCCTGGCTCAAGCTCAGTTTCCCACTCCTCCGCAGCCGAACCTTCGATTTCCACTTGGGCCCCCTCTATCTCTGCTCCGTCAGCATTTTGTTTATCGGGAGCTATCTCTCCGGGCATATTCTTGGGCTCCTTGTGCGCAAATTTCTCGAGCCTAGCCGCTATATCGCTGCGCTGGGAGTCTGGGTGTTGTGCTGGAGGAGGATCGGCGCCATCTTGCCTCTTTGGATGGTCTGCGGAGGCCTTCTCCTCTCTATTCCTCAGCATCATCGCCATTTGTGCGGTTTCCTTCGCCCGGGTAGACTGAGGGTGTCTGTGCTGTAATCTCCGCCTGTGGTGACCCAATCAGGGGTTCAGATCAACGTGCAGGATCAAATATTATCGGATCAGCGCGGGAGCTGTGTGAGATGCGTCTGCTCACATCGCCGGCTGGCCACGCCCCTTTCCTTCTAATTTTTAGTATTTTAACCTCAGAATACTGAACATTTGTTTTAAACAGAAAATAAAAAATGATCTCCTAGGAGAAAACATAAGAGAAAAGTGAGTTGCATATGACCCAGGTCTCCTCTTTTCATTCTTAATACTTTAAATCCCTTTCATGGAGCCAATGTGTGTTATCAAAAGAAGAAACTAAAACATCTAGACCACAAACAGGGTGGTCCCAGACCATCTACCCCTTAAGCCAAATAAGTGGTTACCTATAAGTCAGGCAAACAGAGGAGAGTGAGTATATTCACCGTTTTCCATTTTTTTCCGGTAATGCACCAGGTGAGTGCGCTGTGCATATGTAATGGTAAACCTCCAGGGAACAAAAAAGACACAAAGAAGAGGACCAGCAATGAATAGTACAATATGCAGCAACACAAAAGTTCAAATTTCTGGTTGCAAGTACTCACAACAACCGTTACGGCTTGCTGGATAATCCTGTCCCTGTAGCTACATACACACGAGGCATGGATGTCTGCAGTTGCATGGAGACAAGCAACAGTTGAAAGTCTCCAGCAACGACAGTTGTATACAAGCAACGATTGTATACACGCGGCAACAACCTGTCTGCAACATAGCGGAAAGTGTTGCTCAGCAACTTCTTTCGCAGGTTCAATGAACTGTCAGACTCACAAGAGTTGCTAGCAGGGCCGGCGCTACCATTAAGGCAAAGGAGGCAGCTGCCCCAGGGCCCCAGAGCTTGTAGGGGCCCCCAGTGGCTACAAGAGGAAAAAAAAAATTCAAAATCGGCCTTATAGTTTTTGAGAAAATCGATTTTAAAGTTTCAAAGGAAAAAAAAACACATTTAAAAACCTGCCGACTTTAATGGTTAATAGCAAATCCACCTTAAATGCTAGAAACCCTAAATTTGCAGGGTATGTTAAGGAGATCATTAGGAATAAGAGGAAAAAACAATTTTTCAAAAAGACCTTATAATTTTTGAGAAAATCGATTTTAAAGTTTCAAAGGAAAAAAGTATACTTTTAAATGCGGTAAATGTCACTTTTAGTAGCAAACCTAACGGTAGTGTAATTTTACATGCATCAAACGAAAGCGCAATAAATTTCCTGACGGGGTTTCCAGGGGGTCTATACGCAGCCGCAGCGCTTTGGCCAGGGATCGCTATACAGCCGCAATATGGCTGTATGAAGATCCCTGGCATGTTTTCCTATTTTCCCAATTTTTTTTTTTTTATGTTTAGAGTGTGGGAATTTAAAAAAAAAAATTGTGGGGTCCCCCCTCCTGAAACTTTTTAACCCCTTGTCCCCCATGCAGGCAGGGATAGCCAGAATGTGGAGCTCCGACCGATTGGGACTTCACACCCTGACTATACCAGCTGCAAAAAAGGTCCCCTAATGCCGATTTTTGTTCCGGGGTATATGTTGGGGGGGCCCCCCAGGTTTATTTTGCCCTGGGGCCCCATTGTTGCTTAAACCGGCCCTGGTTGCTAGAGACTAGCATACACACGACCGCACCGACTTGAGACTAGCAACGGTTCCTGCAACAGCTGTTGTCGGTGATTGAACAAGTCAATCGCCTGGGGACAGCTCTGATTAGCAACAGTTGCTTGGGCGCGCCTCATACACACCAGGGATGCTCGGATGTGCCTCATCCACGAATTCGGCAATCCGCGTGGTTGCAAAAAAAAATCCGCATTCGGCCCCGCCGCATGCGGATTTTCGTCCGCGTCCACGCAACCACGCGGATTTTCTGCCGTGAGTGGCGTAATCACGCGTGGATTCCCGCCCGGAGGCGGATTTTCTTTTAACGTTAATAACAAAGCCCCCATACATGCTACAATCCCCCAAATTGCATGGATTATCGAGGTGATAAGGAGCAACATAACTTCAACATAAAAAATTCCCCCAATTTTTTTTTTCTAGAGAAAATGGATTTTAAAGTGAAATCAACACTTTAAATGGGACTATTAATTGGTAATAAGTGGTTTTAAAAAGGGATATACGCGTTAAGCAATCAAAGAGGTGAAGGCGAGTTCCAATGGCACTTGGCGGCGAAGGTACCGCTGGAGGAGGATGAGTGGCTGACGGCAAAAAGGCCCCAGAGAGGTTTTTGTAATATGTTTTTTTTTTTTTTTTTGCAGCAATTAGCAATGACATCGCAGCAGAGTTGTCAGTGGACACGGGCAGTGTGAACGCAGAGTGCAGTGGTGGTAGCGACTGAGTCAGGAGAAGGACTATGCGGGTGGTCAGTTCAGCAGCACAGAAGGACCACGGCAACATACTGGTAGTAGTAGTAGCAGCACAGCGTCATAGTGCTGGCCAAAAAATTAAATGCACCCGGTGACCCGGGCAGTGTGAACGCAGACAGAGTACATTGGTGGAAGCGACTGAGTCAGGAGGAGGAGGACAATGCGGGCGGTCAGTTCAGCAGCAGCAGCACAGAAGGACCATGGCAACATACTGGTGGTAGTAGTAGCAGCGCAGCGTCATAGTGCTGGCCAAAAAATTAAATGCACCCGGTGACCCGGGCAGTGTGAACGCAGACAGAGTACATTGGTGGAAGCGACTGAGTCAGGAGGAGGAGGACAATGCGGGCGGTCAGTTCAGCAGCAGCAGCACAGAAGGACCATGGCAACATACTGGTGGTAGTAGTAGCAGCGCAGCGTCATAGTGCTGGCCAAAAAATTAAATGCACCCGGTGACCCGGGCAGTGTGAACGCAGACAGAGTACATTGGTGGAAGCGACTGAGTCAGGAGGAGGAGGACAATGCGGGCGGTCAGTTCAGCAGCACAGAAGGACCATGGCAACATACTGGTAGTAGTAGTAGCAGCACAGCGTCATAGTGCTGGCCAAAAAATTAAATGCACCCGGTGACCCGGGCAGTGATAACACAGACAGAGTACATTGGTGGTACCATGGTAGCGACTGAGTCAGGAGGAGGAGGAGGACAAAGCGGGCGTTCAGTTCAGCAGCAGCAGCAGCAGCAGCACAGAAGGACCATGGCAACATACTGGTGGTAGTAGTAGCAGCACAGCGTCATAGTGCTGGCCAAAAAATTAAATGCACCCAGTGACCCGGGCAGTGTGAACGCAGACAGAGTACATTGGTGGAAGCGATTGAGTCAGGAGGAAGAGGACAATGCGGGCGGTCAGTTCAGCAGCACAGCACAGAAGGAACATGGCAACATACTGGTGGTAGTAGTAGCAGCACAGCGTCATAGTGCTGGCCAAAAAATTAAATGCACCCAGTGACCCGGGCAGTGTGAACACAGAGTGTAGTAGTGACTGAGTCAGGATGACAAAGCGGGCAGGCAGTTCAGCAGCTCAGAAGGAGGACCATGGCAACTTACTGGTAGTAGTACCATAACACCAAAAAATTAACCAAGGTAGGCACTAGGCAGGTAGTAACTGTCTTTATAAAGGCAGGCATAGTTAACAACAGCACATGCAGAAGCCACTTCATGTCCCCCAGTGTCCGACAATAGGGGCCAGGAACTCACCTTCCACCCAAGCCTGGTTGATTTTCAGGAAGGTGAGTTTGTCCACAGAGGCGTGGGAGAGCCGAGAGCGTTTCTCTGTGACCACGCCACCGGCCGCACTAAAGCATCTCTCTGAGAGGACACTGGAAGGAGGGCAGGATAGGAGTTCCAGGGCGTACTGGGAAAGCTCGCTCCAGATGTCCAGTCTCTTGACCCAGTACTCCAAGGGGTCCACGGGGCTGTCGGTGTCATTGAGCCCGCTGGATGACCCCATATAGTCAGACACCTTGGTGATCAGTCGTTGCTTGTGCTGGTTGGTGGTCGATGCTGTGGCAGTCACCTCTGTTCTGGGCTGCTGCACTGCATACAGGCTCTTGCTTAGGCTCTTCAGGTCTCCGGGGCGCCAGTTGCTGCTGCTGCTGCTGGTGCTGGTGGTTGTTGTTGTGCTGCTAGTGGCAATGGCAGGCACCTCTTGCTGGCTTGGCAGAGCAGTTACAGTGGGGGTAGAAGGCTGGGGGAATGTTTCCAGTAGTCTGCGCACAAGGGCCTCCTTCAACTCCCTTGTGCGTTGCTCGGTGGTGGATGGCGTCATTAAGTCTCCCAGCTTCCCCTTCAGACGGGGATCAAGCATCAAGGTAATCCAGATGTCCTCCCTTGAACGCATCTGGATCACCCGGGGGTCCCTGCGAAGGCAGCGCAACATGTGCACAGCCATGGGAAACAAGTGGGCCCTGCCAGCAAGATCTTCCTCGTCCTCGCCATTGTCCCTTAACGCATGCGTGTCCTCTTCCTGTGCCATGTCGTTGTCCTCCTCAAACCGCTATCCACGTACAACGCCTGCTGCACTCTGCTCCTCCTCCTCCTCCTCATTCAGGTTAGGGACCTCCAACTCTTCCACTACCTGCTGTGAGCCCTCCTCTGAGCTGGACTGTGCTGCCATCTGCTCCTGTTCTTCCAACTGCCTCAGGGCTTCATCCCCATGCTCAATTAAATTGTCCATTGCCTGCTCCAGTAGACAAACCAAGGGCACCCACTGGCACAAAGAGGCCCGCTCCTCACTGACCATCTTGGTTGCCTCCAGGAAGGGACTCAGCACCAGGCATACTTGCTGCATCAGTGTCCACTGAGTGGCAGTAATCATGGGGACTTGCTGGTTGCTGGGGACACTTGGGTCTAGCATGTAGGCCCTAAGAGCCAGCCTGTGCTGACACAGCCGCTCCAACATGGCCAGAGTCGAATTCCAGATAACTGGCATGTCGATGATCATCCGGTGTTGTGGCCTTCCATACTGCTGCTGTAAGGTGGACAAGAGTGCAGAGGCAGTGGCTGACAGGCGGAAAAAGCGTACCACCGCCCGGGCATCCTGCAGCAGCTCGCTCATCCCCTGGTAGGTGCGCAAGAAGCGCTGCACCACAAGATTGAGCACGTGGGCCAAGCAGGGGATGTGCTGGAGGTTTCCCTGCTGCACCGCTGCCACCAGGTTGGCCCCGTTATCGGCTGCCACATACCCCACTTCCAGGCCTCTGGGGGTCAGCCACCTCCGCTCCTGCTTCCTGAGGGCGGCCAGGACGTTGGTGGCCGTAAGCCTCTCCTTCCCCAGGGTCACCAATTTTAAAAGGGCTTGGCAGTGCCGAGGCTTGGCTCTGCTGCTGCCGAGGTGGGCTTGCTTTCCGGGTGCAGAGGAAGTGTCGTGACAGGACCCTTCTGCATCCCCCCTGATCCCGCGTGGTGGCACCACTAGCTGGGCTGATGCCCTCTTGTCCTCCCTCCCTTCCATCAGTGTCACCCAGTGGGCCGTAAAGGACAGGTAGCGACCTGTCCCAAATCTGCTACTCCACGAGTCCATGGTCACGTGGACCCGCTTGCCCACAGAGTAGTCCAGGGAACGGGCCACGTTTTCCTCCGCAAACTTGTGGAGTGCTGGGATCGCGCTCCTGCTGAAATAGTGGCGACTGGGGACTTGCCACTCGGGGATGCCAAATTGGAGCAGCGTCCGCATGGCGCTCCCCTCCTGCACCAGGGAGTAGGGAAGCAGCTGGGATGCCATGGCCCGGGCCAGCAAGCCATTTAGTTTGCGGATCCGCCTGTGGCTTGGAGGCAGAGACTTGGTCAGACCCTGAAAGGTGTCGCTCAGCAGGGTCTGACGACGCTGGGATGCAGGGGAGACAGAGGAGAGAGACGAACACTGGCTGCCAGCCTCAATGTCTGTGTCCTGAGTAGCCGAGGTGGAAGAGCGCTTGCGTGCTACTACTGCTGCTGCTGTGGGGGATTCACGACCCTGAGGGAGGGATGATGCTGCTGCGCTGGTGGGCCTTCTGCTCTCAGGAACCCCTGCCAGCAGTGCCTGCTTCCTCTTAAACTCCGCATACTCACGGCAGTGGCAGCTTCTCAGGTGGCCCTGGAGTGATGAGGTACCCATCTTGCTCAGACTTTTCCCACGGCTCAATCTTTTGCTGCATAACCTGCACACCGCATAACTTTTGTCATCAGTACATTCCTCAAAGCAATCCCACACTGGTGACTTTAATTTACTGCGGTCCCCACTAGCAAAGGGTGCAGCGGAACAATGTGTGGTAGTAGTTGCCGGGGGTTGCATGGTGGTGGTGCCGGCTGAAGCAGTGTGCTGTCTACTTCCTCCACGCCTATGCCCCTGCCCCTGCCTGACATATGGCGATATCCTTGCCTAGGCCGAGGTGACTCGTCATCCTGCTCTGCCTCTGACCATTCTTCCATGGACTCAGCAGGCTGCACATAGTTAGGGTCCACAACATCGTCATCATCAGCAGCATCATCATAATCCAGCTCTTCCTCTGACTCCCCCGCCTCCTCTTCTGTCCCTACATCCCCAGACACAGACCCCTCTTCTTCATCACCAGAACTCAACAACGCTTGTGATTGTGGCCCAATCTCAATCTCTGCCACATCAGTCCCCAGTAAGTCCTGAGCTTCTTGCATGAGCAGGTTCCCAGATGCCGGACTGAGGGACAGAACGCTGTCATCCTGGTAGGGCTGCTGACCAGTGGGTGCTGGGGTGGATGTCACATCAAGCGTGGGATGTTGGTTGCTGCTGCTGCTTGGAGTGGTGCTCACAGTAGAGGTCTGGGAGGAAGTCATGATGTCCATGAGTACGTCAGGTTCCATTTGCTCAACCTCCACACGGGGACCAGAAACTTTAAAATATTTGGACAATGGCGTCCGCTGACTCGGCCCATGCTTTGCTGCCCCCCTTTCTGCTGCATCACGACCACGTACAGCTGGGCGTCCTCTCCCTGGACGTGGAGCAGTCCCAGAAGTGGCTGAGGCAATTGAACTCCCTTTCCTCTCACCCTGCGAAACCCTGCCAGACATGTTGCTAGTAATGAATCACTGGATGCAGTGGGCACAGTACAAGGTCACTGAAGGATGCACCAGGCACAGTACAACGGCACTGAAGGATGCAGTGGGCACAGTACAAGGTAACTGAAGGATGCAGTGGGCACAGCAGTGGGCACTGGATATACAACTAGGTCACTGAAGGATGCAGTGGGCACAGTACAAGGTCACTGAAGGATGCAGTGGGCACAGCAGTGGGCACTGGATATACAACTAGGTCACTGAAGGATGCAGTGGGCACAGTACAAGGTCACTGAAGGATGCAGTGGGCACAGCAGTGGGCACTGGGTATACAACTAGGTCACTGAAGGATGCAGTGGGCACAGTACAAGGTCACTGAAGGATGCAGTGGGCACTGGATATACAACTAGGTCACTGAAGGATGCAGTGGGCACAGTACAAGGTCACTGAAGGATGCAGTGGGCACAGAAGTGGGCACTGGATATACAACTAGGTCACTGAAGGATGCAGTGGGCACACAAGGATGTCACACTGTGTAATGAGATGCTTATATGCCAGCAAGCGAGCAGTGGGCACTGGGCACAGCACAAGGTCACTGACAGAATGAATGAACAGCGCTGGCAGAGAGTGGCGGCGCCGGCGGTGTGACTGGCTGCCTGCAAATAGTACAAGTGTATAACTGTCACTGGAATATACAAATGAAAACTGCAGCTGCACTAACCTGGCTGCCTGCACTACACACAGATAATCCCCACTCCCACTACACTGACTACACTGCAGCACTGAACCTGCCTGCACTACACACAGTTAAATAATCACTAGACTCCCACACTCCCACTACACTACACTGACTACAACTAACTACAGCAATCACTCACTGACTAGCTAACTGTGTACAGTATAAGAGCAGTGTTAGCAAAAAAAACGCTTTGTTTTTAACACAATAAATGCACTTGCTCAAACAACAATGGCCTGGAGATAATCCTCTCAGCACCACAGTCTAGCAAGGACAGAGCTTTTCCATCATGGCCGCCGCTTTATATTCAGGAGGGGAGGGCATAGCTCCCCTCCTGTGATTGGTTGCTAGGGCCTGGCTGGGGCCCTCTGATTGGCCTGCAATGTGTCACTTCCGCATAGTTTGACGCATTTCCACTAACCACGACTTCAGCGCCGGGTTTCACGAGCGTGAATGCGGATTTCTGTTCGCATTCACGCGAAGCCGAAGCAGATTTTCGTGGTTAAAAATCTATTCACGGCTTAGAGTGTCCCAGGCGGAATGCATCAAAATGGTCGTGAATCTACGCGTAAGCATGATCACGACCTGGCGGTGAGCACCACTGATATACACAGGGGACCTGTCGCCGCAACATGCGCGCGCCATGTGTTTCCAGCAACAGTTGTAGCCCGTGTGTATGGACCATTTAGAGCTCAGGCAACTTAAGCTTTGTACACAGTTGGTTAGACTCTTGCTAGAAATAGAATCTTTCTAATTAACTAGACTAAAATTAGAACCTTTTAACGGAGGTATAGCACAAAAGTAAGGATAGGCAAGAAGACAAATTACAATCAGCATTGCTTCTTAGTAGGAAGGGGTTTCAGTCTTTTTTAGCCCCCTATCTCTCCTAGTGATTCTCACCAGTCACCATGAGCTATCTGCGTATTCTGAAGAGCCACATATAAATCCCTGCCATGCACTGATGAGAACTAGAAATTCAGAGAAACAGGCCGCCTGCATGTTGGGTTGATGAAGCCCAAGTTATAGGCTTGCTAGACACCAGCAGTTCTGGATCAAAGCCTGGTTTTAGGTGCTTAAAGAGGTAATTTGCATATTCAGTAGCGATGCATTGTGGGAGATCATAGTTGCACACATTAAGCTTAAATATTGCAAATGCCTTCTGTCTTAAGCACATAACGACCAGCTAACGCCGATAGGCGGCGCCTGGTCGTTTGTGGTTTTCCATGGAGCAGCCGTTCCATGTCAGTTCACAGAGGGTGTCGAAAGTGAACAGCCTGCGAGCGTCCGATCGTGGCTCGCAGGAAAAATGTAAACACGCAGGGAAGAAATCCCCGCTGTTTACATCAATACGTCGCTGCTGCGCAGCAGCACCGTCAAGGAGATCGGTGATCCCCGGCCTCTGATTGGCTGGGGATCGCCGGCATCTGATAGGCTGAAGCCTATCAGAGGCGGGGTAGGACGGATCGGAAGGAGGGGAGGGAGGGAAAGGGAGTGAGGCCTGAAAGCGCTGTGGAGGGGGGCTTTGAGGAGCCCCCCCGCAACACGCAGGTAGCCGGCAGCGATCAGACCCCCCCAGCAGGACATCCCCCTAGTGGGGAAAAAGGGGGGAAGTCTGGTCACCCTGCTGCAAATTTTGCAGGACTAGGGGTGCTCACCGCATTCCGTTTTCCGCGATTCCGGTCGGAAATTGACGATTCCGTTCCGTTGCATCGGAACGGAATTGCTATAGTGGTCCAACGGAATTCCGAAATTGCTATTTTTAGTGAAAACAACAGGACTTCTGCATGAAAATCCGAATTTCAGCACCAGTTAGAGGCTTAACAAAAACCAACCAACAGGATTTCTGCATGAAAATCTGAATTATTTCAGCACCAATTAGAGTCTTAACAAAAACCAAGCAATCCTACGTTAGCAACCAGCTCCCTAGCTACCTCAGCTATCCCACCCATTTTGTATAGGTCCCATGGCTTACGCGACAACTCCTGCGGCTCCAAACCGAAATTATAATGACCACCGTGGAACCACCTCTAGGTCCCATAGCCTACGCGACAACTCCTGCGGCTCCAAACCGAAATTATAATGACTGCTGTGGAACCTCCTCTAGGTCCTATGGCGTACACGACAACTCCTGCTGCTCCAAACCACACTTATAATGACCGCCGTGGAACCTTCACTAGATCCCATGGCTTACGCGACAAATCCTGCTAAAAAAAAAAAAAAAAGACCGGTGGAACAGCCACTAGGTCGCCATGGCCTACCATTTAGCAAAAACAAGGTTTCAATTAAGATTACTTTAATTTTACTGCCGGAATGCGGAATTCCACAAAATTCAGACGAAATGTAACGGTTACAGAGTTTACTGTTGACAGAATTCTGGAATTCCGCAAAATTGGAAATTGCACTTTCCGACCATTCCTATGCAGGACCTCAGATGTTTTCATGCGTATGAACGCGTACGAAAATTCGCATTGATTGGAAACAGCCCCATTCTCTACCATTAGTTGCCAAATCAATGCAAATTTTCTAAAAGAAAAATCTGACACAAAACGCGGAGCCTTGGGTCTCCCCAATTACACATTGTCAGATAAGCCAATGTTATTATTATTGATTTATATATTGATTTACATATTCCGTGTCACTGTATAAAGTAAGAAACAAACATGGGGTACAAAATAATACGGACAAGAATACACACCAACATACGAAATACAGAGGTGGTTCAAAATACAAAATCGGTACAAAGTACAGAATCAGTAATAACAGTGACAGAATTATTATGAATAAACTAGCTGATGACTCAGCTTTGCCCGACTATGTATTCGGCTGCTGTTGGCTCCACTTACTTATTCTAACTCTAATACACAGTCACTCAAAGACCAAATTTGTGAGCTTTTTGGGGTCTTTGGAATCAATCATTTGTATATTCCCATAGAAATTAAACAAATCAGATTGGCTGTTTGTGGGTCCACCCCTCTCCAGCACTTGAACCACAGTCACCCAATGACCAACTGTAGCAGGTTTGAGGCCTCTGCTATTAACAGTGTAAAAATGGCAGCCATTTAAATATTCCCCTTGGAAAATAACATATGAATTTTGATTGGCTATTATCAGCTCCTCCCACTTCCCTGAATATTAATCTCAGTCACCCAGTGGCCATCTGGGCAAAGTTTGAGAACTATGCCATTGATAGTGTAAAAATGTCTGCCGTTTATATTTTCCCAGGGAAATGTGTTCTTGGCTCCACCCACTTCTTGTAACCTAGACACACAGTCACTCAATGACCAAGTTTGTGAGCTTTGGGGTCCTTGGCATCAATAATTTGTATTTTCCCAGTGAAATGAAATAAATTTGATTGGCTGTTTGTGGCTCCACCCCCTTTTCTAAATTTGAACCCCAGTGACCCAATGACCAACTGTACCAGGTTTGAGGCTTGTGCCATTAACAATGCAAGAATGGCAGCAATTATTAGTGACATGGGGGATCCAGGGCAGTGGCCACTTAGAAAGTAACTTCCCTTATTCATATTTACACTTAAAATTTAAATAGTCATTTTGCTTCATTTGTATTAGATTGACTCATTCGGCACCTTGGCAGTAACCCTGAGTCAGGCTCGGGTGGAAAAAAAGCCAGGAGTGGTAATCCCGAGCCTGACTTGAAATAGCCCCTGGGAGGTACTGTATATGCAGAGCCTACAGGGCAGCGGGCATTTCAACTCACCTCCCCCAGGATCCAAACACTCCAGACTTCTTTTTCCAATCTTTGTAGGCTCTGGATCTCTCAGTGAGATCACAGTTTGTCGTCATGACGACATACAGTAATCTCACTATAGGGGTACAGTGCCACCCGGATGAGGGAGGGTGAATTGCAGTGCTGGATCCCTGTGGGTGAGTAAGTGCAGGGCTGCAGTAGACTCTCTGGGGGTATTATTTTTTTCTTGCTTTTAGGGTCTAAAAAACATGTGAAAAAACTGCACCGTTTTTAGACCTTAAAATATGGAAATAATCGTACTGCCAGGGAGTTTAAATTCAGTCTTTCATGTTGACTCTTGTTAATACGTGTATCATGTTATCTTTTATAAATCTTTTCAGTATTTATACCTAAAATGTTAAGCTTCCCTAGGAACAATAAGAAAGAATGAATACATTATTAACATAGAGTCAATAAATTATTGCATCAATTTTGTGTTTGTTTTTGTTTTTTTTGTTTTGTTTATTTATTTATTTATTTACTTTTTTAATATTTGAATTGCTGTACTCTTTCCAAGTACACGGACATATCCAGTGTCTTCGGCAGCGCGTGTAATTGAGAACCAGGGGATATTTGCATCAATCCTGACTTCATACAACAGACAGGTCTCTAAACCATAATTGTCTGCCGGAGCTTTTACCTGGTCTCCAACATGTCATCTGCTACATGGCCCTTTATGTTGTCCAGTCTAATATTAGAAACTGGGACAGGATTGTCTCTGAACGCCTGTATAGTGGTTTTTAATATTAAAAAAGTGAGCAATGGACTGCCACTGAAAAGATGGGATCAGGTGCAACTGTGTTTGGCACTGGTGAACCTTCTCCATCAGGGCGCAATATCTACCCATGTCCTAATGTGGCTTGTTAGCTTTGACTTGTTTTGTACTGAAAAGGTGAACTCATTATTAACCACCCTGATACAGACATCACTTTACAGCAGCAACTGGTTGATCTCCTGGCTCTGTGGCTTCTACTGCATCAGCATCTCTAACTTAAAGCTCCGACTCTTTCTTTGGTCCAAACAAATTCTCTCAGCTTATTTACCCTATCTAATGCTGCTGTCAATATTTGGATCTTTTGCCCAAAGTGTCCCATCCATCTGGTGGTTTCATTTAGTTCTAGAGAAGAAAACAGTTGTAAATACCACTCTAGGTATTATGGTTAGTAATGTAGCAGTCTCGGAATTGTATTTGATGTTTACCATATTCTTGGGCTGCCTCTTGCCTCTTTGTTTGACTCTTCTCTCAATAACACTCACTGTCGGCTCCCTGTTACAGCACATCCGAAACATGAGGCAGAATAATTCAGACTTTGGACAGGCTAAGCTGTACGCCCATGTCAGTGCGATAACAACTATGACGATGTTTCTTGGACTTGTTGTGTTCTTCTGCATCACTGAGATTCTTTGGTTTAAAAGTACAAATGTCAATGCAGATGCTAGAAATGTATTTGTCTTGGTTTCTGCATTAGCTTATCCAACAGCCCAGTCTCTTATTGTCTTTAAAGCCAACTCACATTTGAGGAAGAGCATCTGTGTCAAGATGTATTGTCTGAACAGCCTTTGTTATAATGGTGTTGAAGATCAAGGCACATGATCTTCTTGAGCAGCACCATCTTTTGCTCTCAAACATGAAACACAACAAAAAATAGGTAGGAAACAGGAAAAAAAAACTGATATTATGTCACTGAAAGGAATATTTATGCTTCACTAATGTTAATTGATAAGATAGCTGGTTGCAGGACACATTGGACCTGAGGCACAAAATCATGTTAATACTGCGTTGCACAGACAGCTTTTCTTCCCATAATGCTCGTTAGTAGTGCACATTACCGTAGCAGGTTATGCTAATAGCACAACTCATGGTACTTGCTGCTGCAAACAAGGGTAACATTTCCATGCTCTGTCTGTTCATGGCAGTATTACCATAATGTTGTGCATCAGGTCCATTATTAGATTGTTGTGTAATTAACTAATTACTGTGCAAACAAAATAGTGAAAGTTTTCTCCTGCATAGCATTAGCTCAAAACACTAATAATTTCAGTATGGCAAGGCCACTCTTATCAGTTAGATTATAAGTAAAGTAAAAGAATAACCCTTCAACCTTCCAGTAGCTTCAAAACTTGCATATTTTTCCCTATTAGTTTGAAGGTGTGTATAATGCTTTAGACCAGCCATTCTCAACCGGGGTTCCGCGGAACGAGAACCCTCCAGGGGTTACGTGTCAATTTGACACATCCGCGGGACAGTATAGTCCCGCTTCTCCATAGGTTTGCAGCAGCAGAGCAGAAGGATTCCTTCATGCTGCTGCGAGTGATGCGGCGGATGGATCTATAAAGCAGCCGCATCACCCAAAGCCAGCTCTATAGTTCCGGCACGCGCGGGAGTTGTAACAGGATCCCAGCTTCAAGGAAGGAGGAAAGGACTTCATATGGTAAGTATGTTTTTTTTTTCCCTGCACTCCCTGACACCAATGACAGCAGCCAGAGAAAGGGGGCAGAAAGCAGCACACAAACGGGCAAAGCAGACACAGAAACGGGGGACAAAGCAGCCACAGAGAGGGGGGGAAAGCAGCACACAAACGGGCAAAGCAGACACAGAAACGGGGGACAAAGCAGCCATAGAGAGGGGGCAGAAAGCAGCACACAAACGGGCAAAGCAGCCATAGAAAGGGGAGACAGCAGCGAACACACGCATAAAGCAGCCACAGAGAGGGGGCAGAAAGCAGCACACAAACGGGCAAAGCAGACACAGAAACGGGGGACAAAGCAGCCACAGAGAGGGGGGGAAAGCAGCACACAAACGGGCAAAGCAGACACAGAAACGGGGGACAAAGCAGCCACAGAGAGGGGGGGAAAGCAGCACACAAACGGGCAAAGCAGCCATAGAAAGGGGAGACAGCAGCGAACACACGCATAAAGCAGCCACATAAAAGGGGGACAGCAGCACACAAACAGACAAAGTAGCCACAGAAAGGGGGGACAAAGCAGCCAGAGAAAGGGAGCAGAAAGCAGCATACAAATGGGCAAAGCAGCCATAGAAAGGGGAGACAGCAGTGAACAAACGCATAAAGCAGCCACAGAAGGGGGGGGCAGCAGCATAGAAAGGGGGGGGGGGGCAGCAGCACACAAATAGACAAAGCAGCTACAGAAAGAGGGGACAAATCAGCCACAGAAAAGTGGGACAAAGCAGCCACAGAAAGGGGGGACAGCAGCACACAAACAGACAAAGCAGCCACAGAGAGGGGGGACAAAAGAGCCATAGAAAGGGGAGACAGCAGTGAACAAACGCATAAAGCAGCCACAGAAAGGGGGGACAGCAGCACACAAACAGACAAAGCAGCCACAGAAAGGGGGGGACAAAGCAGCCACAGAGAGGGGGGACAAAGCAGCCACAGAAAGGGGGGACAAAGCAGCCACAGAAAAGTGGGACATAGTAGCCAAACAAACTGGGGGGACATAGCAGCCACACTTGTTAATAAGGGCACATGGGAGCCATAATTTCTAACAAGTGGGACAAAAGGGGCCATACCTGTTAAGGGGGACATAGCGGGAAACGCTAAATAAAGAGGGCACAGGTGCCATACTATAGAGGGGAAATGGGTTAAATTTTAATATAAGGTAAAATTTATATATATATATATATATATATATATATATATATATATATATATATATATATATATATATATATTTGCGCGCGCGCGCGCGCGTCAGGGGTTCCCCGAGATTTGAAAATTTTCCGAGGGGTTCCTCGGGTCAAAAAAGGTTGAGAAAGGCTGCTTTAGACCATAGATGAAACTTGAGTTTCAGTCCACCTTACTGTTTTCCTAGTATGCCCGTCTAATGGTGGATTATCATTTAAAGAGAACCCGAGATGGGATTTAATGATGTTAGTGGGGTACAGAGGCTGGTTGTGCACACTATCACCAGCCTCTGTTGCCCTATGGTGTGCCCCCAGGACCCCCCAGCGCTCTGCTATCCCCAGCACCGTGCTAGCGAGGCTGTTTACATGTGACTGTCTGTCAGCGCCGCTCCCCCGCCTCCTCTGTATCGGCGCTACCCCTCCGCGTCCCTTTCCTCCAATCAGCGGGAGGGAAGGGACACGGGCGGGTAGTGCCGATACAGAGGAGGCGGGGGAGCGAGGGAGCGGCGCTGACAGACAGTCACATGTAAACAGCCTGCTGGCGACACACAGTGTGTCACTAGCATGGCTCTGGGGATAGCAGAGCGCTGGGGGGTCCTGGGGGCACACCATAGGGCAACAGAGGCTGGTGATAGTGTGCACAACCAGCCTCTGTGCCTCACTAACAACATTAAATCCCACCTCAGGTTCTCTTTAAATGGCCGCAAAGCTTTTAATGCAGCAACCATATTTAAGACAGTTGCTTATTGGTTTAGGAGCACTTGCTCTTTCTCCCCCAATGTGAGACTTTTACTTGTGCTTGCATGCCAATTCCAGTGGTGACAATTTATTGGCTTAGTATAAATGTGTTTCCTGCTATTACCTGCAGGCCCAGATTTACATCACAGGAGCCTATAGGCACAGATGTCCTGGCACCCTAGACTTTGCCCTCCATGCACCTACAATGCAGTGGCTGGAAAGTGTAATGGTTAAGGGCTCTGCCTCTGACACAGGAGACCTGGGTTCGAACTTTGGCTCTGCCTGTTCAGGACAGAGGCGCTCACTTCTGCATCTAGACCCATTGAGTTATACTCCTGTTTGCCTGATGAAGCAGGACCACACCTGCGAAACGCGTTGCACTAAGTGGAGTTAAATAAAACGTTTTTTGTATTGCTATATTGTGACTCAATTGAGTTCTATATTTTTGAGGGAGGTAAGTCCACCTGAACATCCCCCTCTTTTAGACGGGTTTTAAACATTTTTATTCTACTCTGGCGCCTCTGTACACCAAGAAATCTTGATTCCACCCTCGGTGGAGGGGTGCTACCCCGTTTCCGATCTACAGAGAGCGACATCTTAATAACCTGAGTGGGGTCAGGTTCTAATACTCCCCACCTGCATTTGAAGTGGTTGCCTATGGGTAACCCATGTTTGTGAGTATTTCTTAATATTTTGCTTTAAACCACAACCAACTTAACAATACTACACCATATTGGGCTCTCGATTTCTCTTTGTTCTTCCAAGCAAAAAAAAAAAAACTGCCTGTTCAGTAAACCAGCACCTATTCAGTAGGAGACCTTGGGCAAGTCTCCCTAACACTGTTACTGCCTATAGAGCGCCCCCTAGTGGCTGCAGCTCTGGTGCTTTGAGTCTGCCAGGAGAAAAGTGCAATATAAATGTTGTGTGTTTGTTACAAACCCCCGCTGAACCTCACCACAAGTGTGCTAGCTAGCCCAGCTGTCTTATTTCCTTTGCCCATTATAGGTGGCTACAGGTGTCCCTTAGCCAGAGGTTCCCTCCCTCAATATTAAGTAGCTAGTAGTGCCCTCAACTAAAGGGAGATTTGGTCAGTGGAATGCCAAGAGCTGGGTGAGTATCCTCTCATTTAGACTCCTATCAGGAATCTTCATTGGGAAGGAGGGAGGCAGACAATCGGGGAGGAAAGTGAGATGCCTTTCCATCATCAGGCGCCTGTAGGCATGTGCCTACAATGCCTTATGGTAAATCCGGCCGTGATTACCTGTAACAGCAACACTTTTACTTCCATTCAGGAGGCACATCCACTCACAACCTTGTGTCCCAACCACAATCTAGGGATAGTTTGGGGGTAAGCCAGTTCATTACTTTGTAGGTCTAGATCTCTATGTCAATTATTTACTTTGCAAAAATCAAGAGAGTGAGAAAGTCAGACACTATAGTTTAATGGTAAGTAAAATGGCACCTCACTGGCGCCCACCACCGCCAACTCCCACCCACACCCAGGTACAGCTTTGGACTCTTTTTTGTGATTTTGCAGCACTTGCTTATGCACTGTCAAGACTAATGTTTGTGCCATTTTGCTTACCATTAAACTATAGTGCCTGACTTTCTCGCTCGTCATGAGCACATAGTTCAATGGGTGTTGTTGTTGCCTGATATTTACAGCGTTTACCCGAGTGCCTGCCAGCTCTCCCATATCAATTATTTACTTTAACCACTTGCCGACTGCCTACTGCAGATTGGCAGCGGCAAAGTGGCAGCCCCAGGACCACGTAACGCAGAATGGCGTCGGGTCCTGGGGCACTGTTTTGCCGGGGATCGCGCGCTGAGATGTGCGCGCATCCACCAGCAAGAGGCTCCGCCCACCCGCGACGTCAACCCTCCAGCCAATCGGAAGCGCCGGCGGGTTGTTAACCCGACGATCGCCGCATAGGAAGTGTATAATATGCTTTGTAATGTTTACAAAGCGTATTAAACAGGCTGCCTCCTGCCCTGGTGGTCCCAGTGTCCGAGGGACCACCAGGGCAGGCTGCAGCCACCCTAGTCTGCACCCAAACACACTGATCTGGCCCCCCTGCCCCCTGATCGCCCACAGCACCCCTCAGACCCCCCCCCCCCCCTGCCCACCCCCCCAGACCACTGTTTGCACTCAATCACCCCCCTAATAACCCATCAATCACTCCCTGTCACTATCTGTCAACGCTATTTTTTTTATGCCCTAAACTGCTTCCAGGGGACTCCTGATCACCCCCCACCCCTCAGATTCTCCCCAGACCCCCCCCCAGACACCCCCCCTTGTGTACTGTATGCATCTATCCCCCCTGATCACCTGTCAATCACCTGTCAATCACCCATCAATCACCCCTGTCACTGCCACACATCAATCAGCCCCTAACCTGCCCCTTGCGGGCAATCTGATCACCCACCCACACCATAAGATCGCCCGCAGATCCGACGTCAGATCACCTCCCAAGTGCACTGTTTACATCTGTTCTCTCCTCTAAACACCCACTAATTACCCATCAATCACCCCCTATCACCACCTGTCACTGTTACCCATCAGAGTAGACCCTAATCTGCCTCTTGCGGGCACCCAATCACCCGCCCACACGCTCAGATTGCCCTCAGACCCCCCTTTATCAACTCGCCAGTGCATTATTTACATCTGTTTTTCCCTGTAATAACCCACTGATCACCTGTCAATCACCTATCAATCACCCATCAATCACCCCTGTCACTGCCACCCATCAATCACCCTCTGTCACTGCCACCCATCAATCAGCCCCTAACCTGTCCCTTGCGGGCAATCTGATCACCCACCCACACCATTAGATCGCCTGCAGACCCGACGTCAGATCACCTCCCAAGTGCACTGTTTAGATCTGTTCTCTCCTCTAAACACCCACTAATTACCCATCAATCACCCCCTATCACCACCTGTCACTGTTAGCCATCAGATTAGACCCTAATCTGCCCCTTGCGGGCACCCAATCACCTGCCCACACGCTCAGATTGCCCTCAGACCCCCCCTTATCAATTCGCCAGTGCATTATTTACATCTGTTCTTCCCTGTAATAACCCACTGATCACCTGTCAATCACCCCCTGTCACTGCCACCCATCAATCACCCCCTGTCACTGCCACCCATCAATCAGCCCCTAACCTGCCCCTTGCGGGCAATCTGATCACCCACCCACACCATTAGATTGCCTTCAGACCCGACGTCAGATCACCTCCCAAGTGCACTGTTTACATCTGTTCTCTCCTCTAAACACCCACTAATTACCCATCAATCACCCCCTGTCACCACCTGTCACTGCTACCCATCAGATTAGACCCCTATCTGCCCCTAGGGCACCCAATCACTGGTCCACACCCTCAGAACGCCCTCAGACCCCAGCCCTGATCACCTCGCCAGTGCATTGCTTGCATCTATTCCCCCCACTAATCACACCTTGAGACACCCATCAATCACCTCCTGTCACCACCTGTCACCCCTTAGCACACCTACCCATCAAATCAGGCCCTAATTTGCCCAGTGTGGGCTCCTGATCACTCGGCCAAACCCTCAGATCCCCCTCAGACCCCCTTCCGATCACCTCCCCAGTGCATTGATTGCATCTATTTTCCCCTCTAACCACCCCCTGAGACACCCATCAATCACCTCCTGTCACCCCCCTAGCACTCCTATCCATCAGATCAGGCCCAATACAACCTGTCATGTAAGAGGCCACCCTGCTTATGACCGGTTCCACAAAATTCGCCCCCTCATAGACCACCTGCCATCAAAATTTGCAGATGCTTATACCCCTGAACAGTCATTTTGAGACATTTGGTTTCCAGACTACTCACGGTTTTGGGCCCGTAAAATGCCAGGGCAGTATAGGAACCCCACAAATGACCCCATTTTAGAAAGAAGACACCCCAAGGTATTCCGTTAGGAGTATGGTGAGTTCATAGAAGATTTTATTTTTTGTCACAAGTTAGCGGAAAATGACATTTTGTGAAAAAAACAAAATCAATTTCCGCTTACTTGTGACAAAAAATAAAATCTTCTATGAACTCACCATACTTCTAATGGAATACCTTGCTGTGTCTTCTTTCTAAAATGGTGTCATTTGTGGGGTTCCTATACTGCCCTGGCATTTTAGGGGCCCTAAACCGTGAGGAGTAGTCTTGAAACCAATTGTCGCAAAATGACCTGTGAAATCCTAAAGGTACTCATTGGATTTTGGACCCCATAGCGCAGTTAGGGTGCAAAAAAGTGCCACACATGTGGTATCGCCGTACTCAGGAGAAGTAGTATAATGTTTTTTGGGGTGTATTTTTACACATACCCATGCTGAGTGGGAGATATATCTCTGTAAATGGACAATTGTGTGTAAAAAAAATCAATAAATTGTCTTTTACAGAGATATTTCTCCCACCCAGGATGGGTATGTGTAAAAATACACCCCAAAACACATTATACTACTTCTCCTGAGTATGGCAATGCCACATGTGTGGCACTTTTTTGCAGCCTAACTGCGCTAAGGGGCCCAAAGTCCAATGAGCACCTTTAGGCTTTACAGGGGTGCTTACAATTTAGCAACCCCCAAAATGCCAGGACAGTAAACACACCCCACAAATGACCCCATTTTGGAAAGTAGACACTTCAAGGTATTTAGAGAGGAGCATAGTGAGTCCGTGGCAGATTTAATTTTTTTTTGTCGCAAGTTAGAAGAAATGGAAACTTTTTTTTTCTTTTTTTTTGTCACAAAGTCTTATTTTCCGCTAACTTGTGACAAAAAATAAAATCTTCTATGAACTCACCATGCCTCTCAGTGAATACTTTGGGATGTCTTCTTTCCAAAATGGGGTCATTTGGGGGGTATTTATAACATCCTGGAATTTTAGCACCTCATGAAACATGACAGGGAGTCAGAAAAGTCAGAGATGCTTCAAAATGGGAAAATTCACTTTTGGCACCATAGTTTGTAAACGCTATAACTTTTACCCAAACCAATAAATATAGGCTGAATGGGTTTTTTTTTAATCAAAAACATGTTTGTCCACATTTTTCGTGCTGCATGTATGCAGAAATTTTACTTTATTTGAAAAATGTCAGCACAGAAAGTAAAAAAAATCATATTTTTTTTGACAAAATTCATGTCTTTTTTGATGAATATAATAAAAAGTAAAACTCGCAGCAGCAATCAAATAGCACCAAAAGAAAGCTGTATAAGAGACAAGAAAAGGAGGTAAAATTCATTTAGGTGGTAGGTTGTATGACCGAGCAATAAACCGTTAAAACTGCAGTGGTCTGAATGGAAAAAAAGTCTCTGGTCCTTAAGGGGTTTTATGACTGCAGTCCTTAAGTGGTTAAGATGTTTCCTCTTTTGTTTTTTGTGTGCTTTTGAAAAATAGTGTGTTTTTTGTCTTTGTTGTTTTGTTTTTGTATCATAAGTTTGAGAAACAAAATACAATAAAAAACAAACGAACTGTGGACTCTGTAGTCTCTATAGATTTATAACCGTCATGTGAGCCCTAAACTATCTGTTTACATACCGGTAATCTCTTACAATAGTTGATTATTAGACCTGAGGTCCATATGCAATTAACTTTTTCTCCTGAGTTATTTACCAGGAGATAATTTTCCTTTTTTCTTCAAAATAATTGTAAGCATTTTACAATTGAAAAAGTACCAAAAAGTTGGTAAAAAAAGTACTATCAAGAATATGTTGAGCATTTTCTGTCTTGCAGGTGGTTTAAAAGGTGGTTTAAAAATATTACCTAGGAAAAAGGGAATTGCATATGGACCATGTGAGCTATAGGTTAAGACAGAAGGTCTTCATTTTTTTTCTCCTGCATTTTTTTCGAGGATACCATTTTTCATCTTCTATGTAGAATAACTTTTCAGTACTTTGAAATTGAAAAAGTACCACAAAGTAGATGGAAAAATACTATCAAAACTACTTTAATCATTGTTTTGCTTGCTGGTGATTTAAAAGGCATTCTATTGATGAATGGGAAAATATCATCTTTGAAAGTATTGAGTCTTTTCTTGCTTGCTGGTGGTTTAAAGGGTATTGCTTTTTTTTTTTTTTGCAAGTTTAAACAAAAAAAATCACTTAGGAAAAAACTCAGGAGAAAAAAGTTAATTGCAAATGGGCAACAGGCAATAGAGATGGCAGGAACTGTTCGCCCGCCAAATAGTTCACGGTGAACAATGCGTGTTCATGTCTATTCATGAACATATTGTTGTTTGATTCACCCCCTATACATTATAATTGAGCCAAAAATTTACCCCTTACCCCAGAGTCAGCAGACACGTGGCAGCCAGTCAGCTATCCCCCCCCCCCCCCCCACACACACACACACCTATTAGAAAGCCAGCACAGCGGCCATTTTGCATTCTGACTGTGGCTGCTGTGAAGAAGACAAGAGAAAGAGCTGTACTGCTATTAGGGAAAGCGTTAGTTAGGCCTGTGTTCTGTGTCTCCAATGGAGTTTCATTCTGCTACAATACCATTTCACTATCTACATAACCCCAAGCCAATTTAATCACTAAATGACACGCTGACTTATAGAAACGTCCTGCTAGAGCCTCTTAATGGTTCCAGGACATTTTTATAAGTCAAACAGTGCTGCTGCCGCTGTGCCCATGCACGTGTGAGCTCCTGTGCATGCACATGTGCTGCCGCGCATGTGCACACATGCGTTCCCGCGCATGTGCATGTGAAACTAGTGAAAAAAAAAAACCATAGAAAAAATACACCTTTATTTCCAAATACTATATTGTCACCATACTTTGTACTAGGGACATAATTAAAATCTTGTAATAACCAGGACAAATAGGCAGATAAAATGTATGGGTTTTATGCACAGTAGCAGTGTTTATATTAAAACTAGAGCGGATGAAATTGGAGAAACAGTGTATTTTTTCATTTTTTCCTTGTTTTTCCCTTTAAAATGCATAGAAAATAATAATTAAGTAATTACTGAAAACAAATATCAACCCCAAAAATCCCAATTGGTGGTGAAAAAAAACAAGGTATAGATCATTTAATTGTGATTAGTAGTGATTAAGCTATTGGCAAATGAAAGGGATGAGCACTGAAAGGTGAAAATCACTCTTGTCTGTTAGGGTAAAAACCGCTTTGGGGTGAAGTGGTTATAGACTTTTTTTCATCTTCTGATATTGCTGTTCAGTGTGATCACACAGCACACTTTTGCTGTTGCAGAAAGGTGCAATCAGTGCTTAGTGCTACAGTAGTTCACCCAATTCGCCTTGAAAATCAATAGTTGAGGTGAATTTTTATTGGCTGTTGTATGATCCACCTGCTTTTATGAATATTAATCCCAGGCAGTCACCCACTGGCCAACTGTGTCAAGTTTGAGAACCCTGCCATTAATAGTGTAAGAATGACTGCAGTTTATATTTTCTCATGTAAAAAGTTTGTTGTTTTTGCTCCGCCCACTGTTTGTAACCTTGACATACAGTCACTCAATGACCAAGTTTATAAGCTTTAGGGTCCTTGGCATCAATATTTTTTCCATTTAAATTAAACTAAAATGATTGGCTATTTGTGGCCTTCCCCCTTTACAGAATGTAAACCCCAGTCTCCCAGTGACTAACTGTACCAGATTTGAGGCATCTGCCATTAAGAGTGTAAGAATGGCAGCAATATAAATATTCCCCTTGAAAATCAATAGTTGAATTTTGATTGGCTGTTGTAGGCTCTACCCAGTTTCCTGAATATGAATCCCAGTCATCCAGTGACCAACTGTATCAAGTTTGAGAACCCTGCCAATAACAGAATGGCTGAAATCAATCTAACAAATCTGATTGGCTGTTTTTGGCCCGTCCCCTTTGCAGAATGTAATCGCAAGTCTCCCAGTGACTGACTGTACCAGATTTGAGGCATCTGCCATTAACAGTGTAAGAGTGGTAGCAATGTAAATATTCCCTTTGAAAAATCAATAGGTGAATTTTGATTGGCTGTTGTAGGCTCCTCCCACTTTCTAAATATTAATCCCAGTCAGCCAGTGGCCAACTGTGTCAAGTTTGGGAACCTTGCCTTTAACAGTGAAAGAATGGTTGCAGTTTATATTTTCCCATGTAAAAAAATGTAGTTGTTGGCCCCGCCCACTTTTTCTAACCTTTACATACAGTCACTCAAATATCACGTTTATGAGCTTTGGGGTCCTTGGTATCGATAATTTGTATATTCCTATTGAAATTAAGCAAATTTTATTGGCTGTTTGTGGCTCCGCCACCTTCTGAATTCAAACCCCAGTCACCCAGTGACAAACTGTAGCAGGTTTGAGGCATCTGCTATTAACAGTGTAAGAATGGCAGCAAATTAAATATTTGCCATGAAAATCAACAGGTGAATTTTGATTGGCTATTGTAGGCTCCACCCATTTCCTGAATATTAATCCCAGTCACCCAGTGACCAACTGTGCAAAGTTTGAGATCCCTGCCAATAGCAGTGTAAGAATGGCTGCAGTTTATATTTGACCAGTGAAATGTGGTTTTGGCTCCGCCCACTTTTTGTAACCTTGACACACAGTCACTCAGTGACCAAGTTTGTGAGCTTTCAGGTTCCTGGCATCAAAAATGTGTGAATGGAAGCAGTTTATCCAGCAAGTAAATCTGATTGTCTGTTTGTGGCTCTGCCCCTTTTGGTAAATTTGAACCCCAGTCACCCAATGACTGACTGGTGCAAGTTTGAAGCCTCTGCTATAAACAGTGTAAGAATGACAGCAGTTTCAATATTCCCTTTGAAAATCAATAGGTGAATTTTGATTGGCTGTTGTAAGCTCCATCCACTTTCCTGAATCTTAATCTCATTCACCCAGTGACCAAGTGTGCCAAGTTTGAGAACCCTGCGATTAACAGTGTAAGAATGGCTGCAGTTTACATTTTCCCATTTAAAATGAATGGCTGAAATTTGATTGGCTGTTTTTTGCTCCGCCCACATTTCCTGGATTTGTATCCTCGGTCATCAAGTGACCAACTGTGCCATGTGTGGGGACTCTGGCTTGATTACTGTTAGAATGGCAGTCGTTTACATTTTTCCATTGACATGAATAGGTGGAATCTGATTGGCTGTTTGTAGCTCCGCCCAGATGTTCAGGGGGGACGCGAGACCCCAAGAACATATCATCCCAGGTAGTAAGGGATCTGTATACCAAGTTTCGTTCAAATCGGTCAAGCCATTTTCGAGTGATCGTGGCACATACACACACACATACACACATACACACATACACACATACACACATACACATACATCCGATTTTATATATATATAGATTAGGTATGAGAGATGAGGACAGGTAGATTGTGTCTATTCGTGAGTATGTTTTATGAGCATGTGAGTAGAATGTGTAGGATCTAGTTTGGGGATTGTATTCCCTTACCGTATCTACCAAGTGCAAGGAGGACATATGGCTCTGGAGTGCTTTTGATTGTTGACCTTGTCTGGCTGTGGAGGTGGATGTTGATCTGTCTAGTGTAGAGTTAGGAGCTATATTGAAGTCCCCAGCCCAGATAATTTGGGCTCTCGGGTAATCTTCCAGTATCTAAAGCGTTTTTTTAACAGTGGAAATAGGCAATTCAGGTGAGCAGTAGGTATTGACCAGGCAGATCTCAATATTTTGTATGAAGCTATAGAGGATCGCATAGGTCCCTTCGTCATCTATGATAGTTTTATCTACGCTAAAAGGAATGGAATTGTGTAAGAGGGTAATGACACCCCTGTGTTTGCTAGAAGCAGAGGAGGCAAAATAGCACTGGAAGTTTTTATGAAAGTATCGTGAAGCAGAAGTTTTAGTGAAGTGGGTCTCCTGGAGACATATAATGTCTGGAGCACATTTCTGATAATAAATGAAAGCTTTCCTTTGTTCTATTGGAGAGTTAAGGCCCTTCACATTATGTGATATGATTTTGAAAAAAAGCCATTTAGGTAAGGTTATCCAGGTTTCTAATTGTCTGTGACATTGCTACTGTGCTTCCTGATAGTGTTGGGCGAACAGTGTTCGCCACTGTTCGGGTTCTGCAGAACATCACCCTGTTCGGGTGATGTTCGGGTTCGGCCGAACACCTGACGGTGTTCGGCCAAACTGTTCGGCCATATGGCCGAACTAAGAGCGCATGGCCGAACGTTACCCGAACGTTCGGCTAGCGCTGTGATTGGCCGAACGGGTCACGTGTAGTGTTGGGCGAACATCTAGATGTTCGGGTTCGGGCCGAACATGGCCGAACTCCGAACATAATGGAAGTCAATGGGGACCCGAACTTTCGTGCTTTGTAAAGCCTCCTTATATGCTACGTACCCCAAATTTACAGGGTATGTGCACCTTGGGAGTGGGTACAAGAGGAAAAAAAATTTAGCAAAAAGAGCTTATAGTTTTTGAGAAAATCGATTTTAAAGTTTCAAAGGTAAAACTGTCTTTTAAATGCGGGAAATGTCTGTTTTCTTTGCACAGGTAACATGCTTTTTGTCGGCATGCAGTCATAAATGTAATACATATAAGAGGTTCCAGGAAAAGGGACCGGTAACGCTAACCCAGCAGCAGCACACGTGATGGAACAGGAGGAGGGTGGCGCAGGAGGAGAAGGCCACGCTTTGAGACACAACAACCCAGGCCTTGCATGAGGACAAGAAGCGTGCGGATAGCAATTTGCATTTTGTCGCCATGCAGTCATAAATGTAATACAGATGAGAGGTTCAATAAACAGGGACCGGAAACGCTAACCCATTACAGATGTTCATTGTTCATGTTACTTGGTTGGGGTCCGGGAGTGTTGCGTAGTCGTTTCCAATCCAGGATTGATTCATTTTAATTTGAGTCAGACGGTCTGCATTTTCTGTGGAGAGGCGGATACGCCGCCGATCTGTGACGATGCCTCCGGCAGCACTGAAACAGCGTTCCGACATAACGCTGGCTGCCGGGCAAGCCAGCACCTCTATTGCGTACATTGCCAGTTTGTGCCAGGTGTCTAGCTTCGATACCCAATAGTTGAAGGGTGCAGATGGATTGTTCAACACAGCTACGCCATCTGACATGTAGTCCTTGACCATCTTCTCCAGGCGATCGGTGTTGGAGGTGGATCTGCACGCTTGCTGTTCTGTGTGCTGCTGCATGGGTGTCAGAAAATTTTCCCACTCCAAGGACACTGCCGATACCATTCCCTTTTGGGCACTAGCTGCGGCTTGTGTTGTTTGCTGCCCTCCTGGTCGTCCTGGGTTTGCGGAAGTCAGTCTGTCGGCGTACAACTGGCTAGAGGAGGGGGAGGATGTCAATCTCCTCTCTAAAGTCTCCACAAGGGCCTGCTGGTATTCTTCCATTTTGACCTGTCTGGCTCTTTCTTCAAGCAGTTTTGGAACATTGTGTTTGTACCGTGGATCCAAAAGGGTATAAACCCAGTAATTGGTGTTGTCCAGAATGCGCACAATGCGTGGGTCACGTTCAATGCAGTCCTAGGCCGAAGAGGTCATAGCCTAGGGTCACAAAACCTGTTTATTTGGGCAATTTCAATGGTGGCGAGTCTGACGTACATAAATCGCAGCAATGGCCGTTAGCAACGTCTGAATCTCACGAAATGTCTCATGCAGGTAGAAGACATATTGTTAGACTTGGGCTCCAAAGATGGGGTCCCTACATCTCTGCAAACCAGAGTTACAGGGCTCCAAATTTGGTAAAATCCCCCATAGGCTTTCATTGGGCCTCCTATTTACAGTTCCAAAATCTCACATCTTTTCAAAGGGCAATTACTCAGCAGTGGCAAATTTTCTAGCATTGTAGGGACCCTTAGGGGGAACATTACTGGTGAGTTTAGGGCCCCTAGGCCAAAGAGGTCATAGCCTAGGGTCACAAAAACCTGTTTATTTGGGCTATTTGAATGGTAGTGATGGTGACGTACATAAATCGCAGCAATGGCCGTTAGCAAAGTCTGAATCTCACGAAATGTCTCATGCAGGTAGAAGACATATTGTTAGACTTGGATTCCAAAGATGGGGTCCCTACATCTCTGCAAACCAGAGTTACAGGGGTCCAAAATTGGTAAAATCCCCCATAGGATTTCATTGCCTCCCTATTTCACTTTCCAAAATCTCACATCTTTTCAAAGGGCAATGGCTCAGCAGTACCAAATTTTCTAGCATTGTAGGGACCCTTAGGGGGAACATGACTGGTGAGTTTCGGGCCCCTAGGCCGAAGAGGTCATAGCCTAGGGTCACAAAAACCTATTTATTTGGGCTATTTCAATGGTAGTGATGGTGGCGTACATAAATCGCAGCAATGGCCGTTAGCAAAGTCTGAATCTCACGAAATGTCTCATGCAGGTAGAAGACATATTGTTAGACTTGGATTCCAAAGATGGGGTCCCTACATCTCTGCAAACCAGAGTTACAGGGGTCCAAAATTGGTAAAATCCCCCATAGGATTGCATTGCCTCCCTATTTCACTTTCCAAAATCTCACATCTTTTCAAAGGGCAATGGCTCAGCAGTACCAAATTTTCTAGCATTGTAGGGACCCTTAGGGGGAACATGACTGGTGAGTTTCGGGCCCCTAGGCCAAAGAGGTCATAGCCTAGGGTCACAAAAACCTGTTTATTTGGGCTATTTCAATGGTAGTGATGGTGACGTACATAAATCGCAGCAATGGCCGTTAGCAAAGTCTGAATCTCACGAAATGTCTCATGCAGGTAGAAGACATATTGTTAGACTTGGATTCCAAAGATGGGGTCCCTACATCTCTGCAAACCAGAGTTACAGGGGTCCAAAATTGGTAAAATCCCCCATAGGATTGCATTGCCTCCCTATTTCACTTTCCAAAATCTCACATCTTTTCAAAGGGCAATGGCTCAGCAGTACCAAATTTTCTAGCATTGTAGGGACCCTTAGGGGGAACATGACTGGTGAGTTTCGGGCCCCTAGGCCGAAGAGGTCATAGCCTAGGGTCACAAAAACCTGTTTATTTGGGCTATTTCAATGGTAGTGATGGTGGCGTACATAAATCGCAGCCATGGCCGTTAGCAACGTCTGAATCTCACGAAATGTCTCATGCAGGTAGAAGACATATTGTTAGACTTGGATTCCAAAGATGGGGTCCCTACATCTCTGCAAACCAGAGTTACAGGGGTCCAAAATTGGTAAAATCCCCCATAGGATTTCATTGGGCCTCCTATTTACCGTTCCAAAATCTCACACCATTTCAAAGGGCAATGGCTCAGTCAGCAGTGGCAAAACTCACCAGTCATGATCCCCCTAAGGGTCCCTACAATGCTAGAAAATTTGGTACTGCTGAGCCATTGCCCTTTGAAAAGATGTGAGATTTTGGAAAGTGAAATAGGGAGGCAATGAAATCCTATGGGGGATTTTACCAATTTTGGTCCCCTGTAACTCTGGTTTGCAGAGATGTAGGGACCCCATCTTTTGAATCCAAGTCTAACAATATGTCTTCTACCTGCATGAGACATTTCGTGAGATTCAGACTTTGCTAACGGCCATTGCTGAGATTTATGTACGCCACCATCACTACCATTGAAATAGCCCAAATAAACAGGTTTTTGTGACCCTAGGCTATGACCTCTTCGGCCTAGGGGCCCGAAACTCACCAGTCATGTTCCCCCTAAGGGTCCCTACAATGCTATAAAATTTGGTACTGCTGAGCCATTGCCCTTTGAAAAGATGTGAGATTTTGGAAAGTGAAATAGGGAGGCAATGCAATCCTATAGGGGATTTTACCAATTTTGGACCCCTGTAACTGTGGTTAGCAGAGATGTAGGGACCCCATCTTTGGAATCCAAGTCTAACAATATGTCTTCTACCTGAATGAGACATTTCGTGAGATTCAGACTTTGCTAACGGCCATTGCTGAGATTTATGTACGCCACCATCACTACCATTGAAATAGCCCAAATAAACAGGTTTTTGTGACCCTAGGCTATGACCTCTTCGGCCTAGGGGCCCGAAACTCACCAGTCATGTTCCCCCTAAGGGTCCCTACAATGCTAGAAAATTTGGTACTGCTGAGTAATTGCCCTTTGAAAAGATGTGAGATTTTGGAACTGTAAATAGGAGGCCCAATGAAAGCCTATGGGGGATTTTACCAAATTTGGAGCCCTGTAACTCTGGTTTGCAGAGATGTAGGGAACCCATCTTTGGAGCCCAAGTCTAACAATATGTCTTCTACCTGCATGAGACATTTCGTGAGATTCAGACGTTGCTAATGGCCATTGCTGCGATTTATGTACGTCAGACTCGCCACCATTGAAATTGCCCAAATAAACAGGTTTTGTGACCCTAGGCTATGACCTCTTCGGCCTAGGACTGCATTGAACACGACCCACACATTGTGCGCATTCTGGACAACTAGAGATGAGCGTAATGACCTAATTACGAATTCGCGAAATTTCGCTTAATTAGTGTAATTACGATTATGGCCGTAAGTACATAATCGTAGTGAAGAAGGATTTCGCGAAATTTTGCGTAATTTTCGCATTACAGTCGTATCATGCCGTAATTTCGCATTAAACGCTACCGTAATTTCGCGTTAAACCGTAACGCTCCGTATAATATAAAAAAGCCGCCGACTTTAAGGGTTAATAGCAAAGCCCCCTTAAATGCTAGGAGCCTCAAATTTGGAGCATATATTAAGGAGATCAGGAGGAATAAGAGGAAAAAATTTTTTTTCAAAAAGACCTTATAGTTTTTGAGAAAATCGATGTTAAAGTTTCAAAGGAAAAATGTAAACATTTAAAAACCCGCCGACTTTAACGGTTAATAGCAAAGCCTGCTTAAAGTTTAGGAACACCAAATTCCCAGGGTATATTAAGGGGATCAGTGGGAATAAGAGGAAAAATTTTTTTTTCAAAAAGACCTTATAGTTTTTGAGAAAATCGATTTTTAAGTTTCAAGGGCGAAAATGTCTTTTAAATGCGGAAAATGTCAGTTTTTTTTGCACAGGTAACAATAGTGTATTATTTTCATAGATTCCCCCAAGTGGGAAGAGTTTTACTTACTTCGTTCTGAGTGTGGGAAATATAAAAAAAAAACGCCGTGGGGTCCCCCCTCCCAGACCTCTTTAACCCCTTGTCCCCCATGCAGGCTGGGATAGCCAGGATGCGGAGCACCGGCCGCGTGGGGCTCCGCACCCTGACTATACCAGCCCGCATGGTCCATGGATTGGGGGGTCTCGGAAGGGGAGGCACAGCCAAGCTTTCCCCTCCCCCTCCGAGCCCTTGTCCAATCCAAGGACAAGGGGCTCTTCTCCACCTCCGATGGGCGGTGGAGGTGGAGGCCGCGATTTCCTGGGGGGGAGGTTCATGGTGGAATCTGGGAGTCCCCTTTAAAAAGGGGTCCCCCAGATGCCCACCCCCCCTCCCAGGAGAAATGAGTATAGAGGTACTTGTACCCCTTACCCATTTCCTTTAAGAGTTAAAGTAAATAAACACACAGACACTTAGAAAAAGTATTTTAATTGAACAAAAAACATAACCACGAAAAAAGTCCTTTAATATTCTTAATTAACCATTAATACTTACCTGTCCCTTTAAATAATGATCCCTCGCAATATCCTCGGAAATGTTCTATCAGTTACAATGTAACAAAGTTATTACAATGTAACAACTTTGTTACATTGTAACTACGCCGCACCCGACGTCACTCACCGCCGCCGCCGCCGCCGCGTCTGTGCTGCAGGACCCGACAGAGCTCTGAGCTATAGCTCAGAGCTCTCTAAGCATCTTTGTATTTGGGCTCCAAGGAGCCCCATTGGTCCTTAGCAGACCAATGGGGTTCCTTTAAATCAGAAGGAACCCCATTGGTCTGCTAAGGACCAATGGGGCTCCTTGGAGCCCAAATACAAAGATGCATAGAGAGCTCTGAGCTATAGCTCAGAGCTCTGTCGGGTCCTGCAGCACAGACGCGGCGGCGGCGGCGGTGAGTGACGTCGGGTGCGGCGTAGTTACAATGTAACAAAGTTGTTACATTGTAATAACTTTGTTACATTGTAACTGATAGAACATTTCCGAGGATATTGCGAGGGATCATTTATTTAAAGGGACAGGTAAGTATTAATGGTTAATTAAGAATATTAAAGGACTTTTTTCGTGGTTATGTTTTTTGTTCAATTAAAATACTTTTTCTAAGTGTTTGTGTGTTTATTTACTTTTAACTCTTAAAGGAAATGGGTAAGGGGTACAAGTACCTCTATACTCATTTCTCCTGGGAGGGGGGGTGGGCATCTGGGGGACCCCTTTTTAAAGGGGACTCCCAGATTCCACCATGAACCTCCCCCCCAGGAAATCGCGGCCTCCACCTCCACCGCCCATCGGAGGTGGAGAAGAGCCCCTTGTCCTTGGATTGGACAAGGGCTCGGAGGGGGAGGGGAAAGCTTGGCTGCCCCTCCCCTTCCGAGACCCCCCAATCCATGGACCATGCGGGCTGGTATAGTCAGGGTGCGGAGCCCCACGCGGCCGGTGCTCCGCATTCTGGCTATCCCAGCCTGCATAAGGGACAAGGGGTTAAAAAGGTCTGGGAGGGGGGACCCTACGTCGTTTTTTTTTTATATTTCCCACACTCAGAACGAAGTAAGTAAAACTCTTCCCACTTGGGGGAATCTATGAAAATAATACACTATTGTTACCTGTGCAAAAAAAACTGACATTTTCTGCATTTAAAAGACATTTTCGCCCTTGAAACTTAAAAATCGATTTTCTCAAAAACTATAAGGTCTTTTTGAAAAAAAAAAATTTCCTCTTATTCCCACTGATCTGCTTAATATACCCTGGGAATTTGGTGTTCCTAAACTTTAAGCAGGCTTTGCTATTAACCGTTAAAGTCGGCGGGTTTTTAAATGTTTACATTTTTCCTTTGAAACTTTAACATCGATTTTCTCAAAAACTATAAGGTCTTTTTGAAAAAAAAATTTTCCTCTTATTCCTCCTGATCTCCTTATTATATTCTCCAAATTTGAGGCTCTTAGCATTTAAGGGGGCTTTGCTATTAACCCTTAAAGTCGGCGGCTTTTTTATATTATACGGAGCGTTACGGTTTAACGCGAAATTACGGTAGCGTTTAATGCGAAATTACGGCATGAACGAAACGCGAAATTACGCATTGAAAATTACGCTTACGGTATTTTCAATTACGATTTTAATGGCAATTACGCTACCGTAATTTCGCATCGTAATCGCAAATTTCGCATGCGTAATTTTAGTAATGCGAAATTACGAAAATTTCGGCTCAACTCTATGGACAACACCAATTACTGGGTTTATACCCTTCTGGATCCACGGTACAAACACAATGTTCCAAAACTGCTGAGCCAGCCTAGCATGTACCATTATGATCAATCCAAGAGAAAAATTAGCTTGTTTAATCCACGTAATTATACTATATCAAAAGCCATCGTACATACCGTGGCTGGGAATTGAACCCAGGCTGGGCTGGGAATTGAACCCAGTACTCAGTGTGTGGTAGGTAACTCATTTAACCACTATACCACCAACACTACATGCTGAAGCCAGCCTAGCATGTACCATTATGATCAATCCAAGAGAAAAAATTGCTTGCTTAATCCACGGAATTGTACTATATCAAAAGCCATCGTACATACCAAAAGCCAGCTTACATACCGTGGCTGGGAATTGAACCCAGGTCTCAGTAAGCGGTAGGTAACTCATTTAACCACTATACCACCAACAACACTACATGCTAACGCCAGCCTAGCATGTACCATCATGATCAATCCAAGAGAAAAATTAGCTTGCTTAATCCACGGAATTGTACTATATCAAAAGCCATCGTACATACCGTGGCTGGGAATTGAACCCAGGCTGGGCTGGGAATTGAACCCAGTACTCAGTGTGTGGTAGGTAACTCATTTAACCACTATACCACCAACACTACATGCTGAAGCCAGCCTAGCATGTACCATTATGATCAATCCAAGAGAAAAATTTGCTTGCTTAATCCACGGAATTGTACTATATCAAAAGCCAGCTTACATATCGTGGCTGGGAATTGAACCCAGGTCTCAGTGTGCGGTAGGTAACTCATTTAATCACTATAACGCCAACAAGACTACATGCTAAAGCCAGCCTAGCATGTACCATTATGATCAATTCAAGAGAAAAATTAGCTTGCTTAATCCACGGAATTGTACTATATCAAAAGCCAGTTTACATACCGTGGCTGGGAATTGAACCCAGGTCGTAGTGTGCGGTAGGTAACTCATTTAACCACTATACCACCAACAACACTACATGCTGAAGCCAGCCTAGCATGTATCATTATGATCAATCCAAGAGAAAAATTAGCTTGCTTAATCCACCGAATTGTACTATATCAAAAGCCATCGTACATACCGTGGCTGGGAAGTGAACCCAGGCTGGGCTGGGAATTGAACCCAGGTCTCAGTGTGTGTTAGGTAACTGATTTAACCATTATTCCACCAACAACACTACATGCTGAAGCCAGCCTAGCATGTACCATTATGATCAATCCAAGAGAAAAATGTGCTTGCTTAATCCACGGAATTGTACTATATCAAAAGCCAGCTTACATACCTTGGCTGGGATTGAACCCAGGTCTCAGAGTGCGGTAGGTAACTCATTTAACCACTACACCACCAATAACACTACATGCTGAAGCCAGCCTAGCATGTACCATTATGATCAATCCAGGAGAAAAATTAGCTTGCTTAATCCATGGAGTTGTATGCCGACATACTAGCAATCTCCTTGTGCTCTTCCTCAGTGATGTCCGGTAAGTTCTCCTCCTCCCCCCAGCCGCGAACAATACCACGGGAAAGGTGAGCAGCACAAGTACCCTACGATGCCTGCTGCAGTTGTTCTTCCGCCTTTTCCTCCAAAAAAAAAAAATCACCTTCCTCATCTGACTCCTCTTCCCCAGGTGACTCTTCCTCCTCCTCCTCCCACCTCCTCTGTGCTGCTGCAGGTGTTGAGGAAACATCTGGTTCTGCTGATGGTTGTTCCCACTCTTCCGCCTCTTCCTGGTCACGCTCTTCCACAGAATGATCCACCACTCTATGCACGGCATGCTCCAGGAATAAAGTGTAAGGAATCAAGTCGCTGATAGCACCTTCACTGCGACTCACCAGGTTGGTCACCTCCTCAAACGGACGCATGAACCTGCATGCTTTATGCATGAGTGTCCAGTACTTTGGCAAGAAGATGCCCAGCTCCCAAGAGCCTTATCTTTGACCGTAGCTGTTCAGATAGTTGTTGACAGCTTTCTCCTGTTGTAGCAGGTGGTGGAACGTGAGGAGCATCAAATTCCAGCGAGTCAGGCTATCGCAAAACAAGCGCCTCACCGGCAAGTTGTTTCTCTGTTGAAAATCGGCCAAGCGGGACCGCCTGAAATGCCCACACACCTTCCTGGACTGCTTCAGGACGTCCTCTAAGCCTGGGTACTTTGACACAAATCTTTGAATGACTAGATTCAGCACATGTGCCATGCAGGGCACATGTGTCAACTTTCCCAAACTCAAAGCTGAGATGAGATTGCTGCCGTTGTCACACACCACATTGCCAATCTCCAGTTGGTGCGGGGTCAGCCACTGATCCACCTGTTTGTTCAGAGCAGCCAGGAGAGTTGCTCCAGTGTGACTCTTGGCTTTGAGGCAAGACATGTCCAAGATGGTGTGACACCATCGTACCTGGCATAGGCCCTGGGGAGCTGGGGGTGTGTAGCTGGAGAGGAGATCTCAGCACCAGTAGAGTGACTCTGCCACTCAGCCAAGGAGGAGGAGGAAGAGGACGAAAGCGAAGAGGATGTAGCAAGAGGAGTAGGAGGAGAAGGAGAGGAGGTGGCAGCAGGCCTGCCTTCAAACCATGGAGGTGTCACACCAGGTTGACCAAATGGGCTGTGTAAGTAATGTACCTGCCCTGACCGTGCTTTGCAGACCAGGCATCCGTGGTCAGATGGACCCTTGACCCAACACTGTGTGCCAGAGATGACACCATTTGCCTCTCAACTTCATGGTACAGTTTGGGTATCACCTTTTTAGAGAAATAATTGTGGCCTGGTATCTTCCACTGCGGTGTCCCAATCGCCACAAATTTACGGAAGGCCTCAGAGTCCACCAGCTGGTATGGTAACAGCTGGCGAGCTAACAGTTCCGCCAAGCCAGCTGTCAGACGCCGGGCAAGGGGATGACTGCCACAAATTGTCTCCTTCCACTCAAAGATTTCCCTCACAGACACCTGGCTGCTGCTGTTGGCAGAGGAGCAGGAACCGCTTAAGGTGAGAGGTGGAGTGGAGGAGGGTGGCTGTGAAGGTGCAAGAAAGAAAGCTGCTGAAGATAATGCACCTGAAGGAGGAAGAGGAGAAGAAGGGTGGCTTTGCTGTTGTGTGCTGCTTTTGCTCAGGTGGTCTTCCCATTGCCGTTTGTGCTTTTTCGACATGTGCCTTCATAAGTCAGTTGTCCCTACGTGAGTCTGAACCTTTCCACTGCTCAATTTTTGGTGGCAGAGAGTGCAGATGGCATTGCTCATATCTGAGGCAGACACACAAAAAAATGTCCACACCGCTGAGCCCCCCTGGGGTGATGGCACTATGGTGGCGTCAGCAGCTGACGTTGAAGGCATGTTGGCTGGCTGTCCATAGGTGGCGATACATGGCGCCGGACACTGCCACGAGCTGTTTTTGATAACAAGCTCCCCCTGCTTCTTTCAGCAACTTGTCTCCTCCTACTCCTCTCTGACTCCCCCTCTGAACTGTCCCCCTGGTCATGATGTCTACTAGGATCCCACGTCGTATCCATGTTAGTATCATCATCATCCTCATAATCATCCTCCGCAGCTTCGCTTGTATCAGACACCTCATAAACTGCACCAACATCGGGTACTTCATCATCCTCACACCTTGGGCTTGATTCACAAAGCGGTGCTAACCTACTTAGCACGTCTAAAGACTTTAGACGTGCTAACCAGGGTGCTAAGTAGGTTAGCACCGGATTTCTCAATCAGATCGCGCGCTAACTTTGCGCGCGCAAAGTCCTATGCGCGCTAAGTCCCATAGGCTTTAATGGGCACTTCGCGTGGAGCGCCCTGCGCTCTGTGCAGTGCGCACGTAAAGTTTTGCGTGCATAAAGTTTTGTGCGCATTAAGTTTTGCGCGCGAAAAGCTCATTTAGACGTGCTAAGGGGGTTTTCACAGGCGTGCTAACAGTTAGCACCGCTTTGTGAATCAAGCCCCTTACGTCCATAGTGACACCTAACTCAGACATATGAGGTGTTGTTACTTGCTTCGCGCCTTCATCTTGTTGTAACAGTAGTGGCTGTGAATCAGTTAATTCCCCGCCAAATAACTCCTGCGAAGTGTCAAATGTAGCGGATGTGGTGCTTGTATTAGCGCTGGTGGCTGCGGAAGATGAGGTGTTCTGTGTTAAATAGTCAACTATGTCCTAACAATCCTGGGAGTTGATTCTTCTGAGCACTGTACTTTGGTCCAGGGCCGTACAAAATCACGTCACCACGACCTCAAACAGACCTGCTGGGTGGCATGCCTCTGGGTCTGCCCCTGGCTCTGCCTGTTGTTTTGTCCATATTTGGGTGGGGATAAAGTGAAAGGTATGCACTGACTTGACTAATACAATGTGCAGCTGTCACACAGGTGCACTGAACAGGTATGCAGTGAGTAGTATTACAAATGAGCAGCTGTCACACACACAGGTACCATCAACAGGTATGCAGTGACTGTTATATAATATAACACTGCGTGCTGCTGTCACGCACTGAACAGGTATGCAGTGAGTAGTATTACAAATGAGCAGCTATCACACACAGGTACTGTCAATAGGTATGCAGTGAGTGACTGCTATATAATATAGCACTGTGTGCTGCTGTCACGCACTGAACAGGTATGCAGTGAGTAGTATTACAAATGAGCAGCTGTCACACACAGGTACTGTCAATAGGTATGCAGTGAGTGACTGCTATATAATATAACACTGTGTGCTGTTGTTATGCACTGAACAGGTATGCAGTGAGCCAGTGAGTAGTATTACAAATGAGCAGCTGTCACACACACAGGTACCGTCAACAGGTATGCAGTGACTGCTATATAATATAACATAACACTGTGTGCTGCTATCACGCACTGAACAGGTATGAAGTGAGTAGTATTACAAATGAGCAGCTGTGCAGTAAAAAGGTAGTCACTGAATGTGCTGGTACTTGCAGTATAGGAATTAGCAAGGCCCAGCTGCGACTGACTGACAGACAGGGCTGTATATGCAAGTGTCAGTGGGCCACACACAAAAAAAAAAAATCACAAGAACAACAAGAGCTGTTGTTGGGTGTTTTTTTTTAGCAATAAGTATAAGCAAGGAGCAAGCTAACAAGCCTAATTTTAGCCTAACTAAGCTTTCCCTAATGTCTCTGCAGCAAGCTCTCCCTTCTCTAATTACTGCAGCTACACCGAGTGAGGAAAATGGCCGATGCAGCTGCCTTATATAAGGAGGGGGGCTTCAAGAGGGAGTGTAGCCTGCTTGGCTACCATGTGTCTGCTGACTGTGATGTGGAGGGTCAAAGTTGAGCCTAATGATGTAGTATAGGGGCGAGTCGAACTCACCATAAAGTTCGCGGTTCACCGTGAACGCGAACCACCTAAATTTGCACGAATAAGTTTGCAGTCAAACCGTTCAGGCCATCTCTACCCCTGACCTACATACACAGGTGAATCCAATTATGAGAAAGAGTATTTAAGGGGGTTGTAATGATCAGTGGTGTATCTGATAATCAGAACACGCTCTAACAGCACAGTAGTCAGTATTTTATTCAGAGTGTGATCACACGTGTTTAGTGCACAGTAAAACACAGGAGTACTCCTATGTGATAGCCCTTGGTGGTAGGGACTATCACTAGATACTGAATGGTCGTACAGGCAATGTCAGTAACGGGTCAGTCAGGCAGCGGTACAGAATCGTCAGGCAAAACTGTAGTGAGTATACAGGCAGAGGTCGGCAACAGATCAGATGGGTGAAAGTACAGAATCAGAAGGTTAAATCAGAGTAGAGGTCGGGCCAAGGTAGGCAACAGATCAGATTGACAAAGGTACAGAATCAAGAGGCAGAGAGTAATCAGAGGTACAGGCAAAAGGCCATACACAGAAAATCAATATGCAATGGTATGTTTTTCCTAACCTAAGTGTGAATCCCCGGGGTCCTGCCGGATCAAGTACACACGGATCTGACTAAGGTCTGAGAGCTTTCACTGCAAAGTTTCAGCAACAGCAGACAATGAGCCACTGACTAAACAGGGCTTAAATACAGACAGGCAATTCCAAACTACCCGCCCAGCGAAACACGGCCAATCAGCAGCAAGAGTCAGAACACTGCTGTCAGCTGACTGGCAGGTCAGCTGACTCGCCTCCTCAGGGCATAAAGGTCCTGTCTCCTGGTGTGCACGTGTACTACTCTGCTCTGATGCAACCTGGAGAGACCTGTTCTGCTGGAAGGAGATGTCTGTGAGGACGCGGCAAGATCCGCGATGACGTCAGTCGCAGGAGTGGTGGCCGCACCGCTCCCTGCTGCAAAGGTAACTAAATCACTCCTAACAGGGGTCAATTTTAAGTTTCCCTCCGCTTTTAATTTTCCGTGAAGAGTAGCAACACGAGGGTTTCAAAACAACTCTCATATGACCTTGTTCACCATCATAGTTTAGGGGAAGGATACAGAAAGCTGTCTAAGAGATTTCAGCTGTCTGTTTCCACAGTTAGGAACATAATGAGGAAATGGAAGACCACAGGCTTAGTTCAAGCTAAGGCTCAAAGTGGCAGACCAAGAAAAATCTTGGATAGACAGAAGTGACGAATGGTGAGAACAGTCAACCCAAAAACCAGCACTAAAGACCTACAACATCATCTTGCTGCAGATGGAATCACTGTGCATTGTTTGGCGCACTTTACACAAGGAGATGCTGTATGTGAGAGTGATGCAGAGGAAGCCTTTTCTCCGCCCAGAGCACAAACAGGGTCGCTTGAGGTATGCTAAAGCACATTTGGACAAGCCAGTTTCATTTTGGAATAAGGTGCTGTGGACTGATAAAATTAAAATGTATTTATTTCGGCATAACAAGGGGAGTTAGGCATGGAGGAAAAACAACACAGCATTTCAAGACAAACACCTGCTACCTACAGTAAAATATGGTGGTGGTTCCATCATGCTGTGGGGCTATGTGGCCAGTGCAGGGACTTGGAATCTTGTCAAAGTTGAGGGACGCATGGATTCCATTCAGTATCAACAGATTCTGGAGGCCAATGTCCAGGAATCACTGACAAAGCTGAAGCTGCGTCGGGGCTGGATCTTTCAACAAGACAGCAACCCTAAACACTACTCAAAATCCACTAAGGCATTCATGCAGAGGAACATTCTGGAATGGCCATCTCATGGAACCTAAAGGAAGTGTTAACTACCTAAAGACCGGATCACGCCCACGGGCGGGCCCAGGACCACCTAACGCCAATTGGCGTCAAGGACTCCTGGGGCCGGCTACTGCAGAAGATCGCATGCAGGCTGCACGCGCATCTCCTGCTTGGAAGGTGGAGCTCCGCACTGCCTTCTCACTCGGGAGACTGTTAGACGGCAAAAACGCCGTCTAATAGGGCTGTACAGCACTACAATCTGCAGCAGCTCTGTACTGGGGACAGTCGTGTGACACGGCTGTCCCCCTGGGACACTAGAGAGCGATTGGCTCTCATAGGCAGAAGCCTATGACAGCTGATTGCCAGGATTGGCTGGCTGGGGGGAGGGAGGGATTTTAGAAAAAAAATCAAATAGCAAACTTTATTACTTAAAAAAACAAACATGTATATATTTGTAATAAAACAAATAAACACTTTGGGGGGATCAGACCTCACCAATAGGAAGCTCTGTTGGAGCGGAGAAAAGGAGGGGGGGATCACCCTGCAGCTGTGCATTAAAGCTGCAGTGGTCAATTAAGTAAAAAATGGCCTGGTCTTTGGGGGGGGATACCACTGTCGGTCCTGAAGTGGTTAAGCGGCTGTAATTTCTGCAAAAGGAGGATCTAATAAATATTTATTTCATTTCTTTTTTGTGGTGCCCAAGTTTATGCACCTGCCTAATTGTGTTTAAACAATAATTGTACACTTTCTGTAAATCCAATAATCTTCATTTTACTTCTCAAATATCACTGTGTGTGTCTCCTATATGATATATTTTTATCGTAACAACCAACGATTTGTACAGGAAAATCATGATGATTAGCAAGGTTGCCCAAACTTTCGCATCCCACTGTATTTACATTGGATTTGGGATTTTTTGGGGGGGCTCGTATGTTCTACTGATCACTTCTTAACACTTACAGGATTATGGTTTATTTTAATCTTTTTCAGTTAATATGGAGTTTCTTCCTTTTTGTAAAAACTTTTCATTTTGTAATTAAGTAATAATAATAATAACCTATTGGCTCCCAGGGTGGCCACTTGGAAAGCAGCTGCCCTTATTCATATTTTCACTTTAAATTGAAATAGTCATAATGCTTCATTTGAATTAGATTGACTCATTCACCACCCTGGTGGTAACCCCCGAGTCAGACTCGGGGTGGGAAAAAAAAGCCAGGAGTGGTAATCCCGAGCCTGACTCGGAGTAGCCACTGTAAGGTATTGTATATGCAGAGCCTACAGGGCAGCGAGCATTTCAACTCACCTCCCCCAGGATCCTAACACTCCAGACTTCTTCTTCCGGTCTTCGGAGGCTCTGGATCTCTCGGTGAGATCCCAGTTTGTCGTCATGATTAGGGATGGCCCTGCTTAAGAGAACTCATGGAGAAGCATGTGATCAGTTTGATCAGCTGATAGATTTGTAAGGCCCTGATTTGCTGTGATGACTTCCTGGTTTAACACATGATCAGAAGAACCAGCAAATCAGAACCTTACAAATCTATCAGCTGATCAAAGTGATCACATGCTTCTCCATGAGTTCCCCTAAGCAGGGCCACCCCTAGTCATGATGACATACAGTGATCTAACTATAGGGGGACAATTCGCCACCCGGATGACGGATGGAGAATTGCAGGGGGTGAGTAAGTGCTGGGCTGCTGCAGATCTCACTTAGGTTTGACTTTTTTTCCCCCTGGTTTTAGGGTCTAAAAGCTCATGCATAAACAACACTCCTTTTAGACCCTCAAATCCGGAAATAATTGTACCGCCGAGGAGGTTAAATACAGTCCTTCATGCTGACTGTTCTTAATACATGTACAGTATCATGTTATTTTTTTATAAATATTTTCAATATTTGCATCTAAAAATTTCCAGTTTCCCTAGAAACAATAAGGGGCTTGTTTCCACTATAGCGAATCCGCATGCGGGCACTGCATGCGGATTCGCATAGTCAATGTAAGTGGATGGGGCTGTTTAAACTTGTGCAGCGGCGGGAGCATTTTTCGGTGTATCAGAAATCTGCACGGCAGAGCCGTCAGATTTCGCGTGCGGGAGGAATGCGGGCGAATCGCCGCTAATGCATTTAATAGGGAAACCGCATGCGGCTTTGTCATGCGGATTTCCCCGCGATTTTGCGTGCGATTTCGCATGGTTTGCTATGGAGCTTTACTCAGGCAGTGACATGGTTAAATTCGCCTGGCTTCTTGCCATGCGAAATCGCGGCTAAATCCGCAGGCGGAAACGCAGCCGCATGCGATTTCTTCTGCGGTGGAATTTAGGCGATTCCGCACCACAACAGTGGAAACGAGCCCTAGGAAAGAAATATGTCTATAAATGACTTGCATCAATTTTATGTTTTGCTTTTGTTTATTTGTTTTGTTTATCAACATGTGAATTGCTGAGCCACAACATCATATCCAGTCTCTTCGGCAGCACATGTAATTGAGATCCAGGTGATATTTGCATCAATTCTAACTTCATACAGCAGACAGATCTTCAAACTATAATTGTCTGCCTGATCTTCTCCTGTGTATTCAGCATGTTTTCTGCTACATGGCCCTTCCTGCTGCCCATTCTAATACTGGAAACAGGAATAGGATTGTCTCTAAATGCTTGTATTGTGATTTTTAATATGAAAAAAGTGTGCAATAGACTATCACTGAAAAGATGTGATCAGGTGCAACTCTGTTTGTCATTGGTGAATCTTCTCCATCAAGGCACGATATCTACCAATTTCGTAATATGGCTTGTTAGCTTTGACTTGTTTTGTATTAAAGAAGTAAACTCACAATTAGTCATCCTGATACAGACTGCAATGTACAGCAGCAACTGGATAATGTCCTGGCTCTGTGGCATCTACTGCATCAGCATCTCTAACTTAAAGCTCCGACTGTTTCTTTGGGCCAAGAGAATGCTCTTGACTTTTTTGCCCTATCTTCTGCTGCTGTCAATATTTGGATCTTTTGTCCAAAGTGTCCCATCCATCTGGTTTATTAATCTACTGCTAGAGAAGGAAATAGCCAGGAATGCCACACTAGGTTTTATTGGCAGTAAGTGGACATACTCTCTAAGTGAATTGTATTTGATGTTTAGCATGTTCTTGGGCTGCCTCTTGCCCCTTTGTTTGGCTCTTCTCTCAATAACACTCACTGTCGGCTCGCTGTTACAACACATCCGAAACATGAGGCAGAATAATTTAGACTTTGGCCAGGATAAGCTTCAGGCCCATGTCAGTGCAATAAAGACTATGGCAATGTTTCTTGGACTTGTTGTGTTTTTCTACATCACAGAGACTATTTGCCTCAAATCTAAAAGTGTCAATTTAGATGCTACAAATATATTTGTCTGGGTTTGTGCATTATCTTATCCAACAGCCCAGTCTCTTATTGTCTTTCATGCCAACTCACATTTGAGGAAGACTTTTAAGATGTTTTGTATCCAAAGCCTTTGTTATGGGGCTTCTCGAGATCAAGGCACCGAAAGAATAGAACATGATGATGCTTAACCCCTTGCCGACCGCTCCACGCCGACTGGCATGAACGTGGTGGCAGCCCCAGGACCACTCCACGCCGATCGGCATGAAGTGCTAGGGGCGGGGATTACAGGGGAATCACACGCGCTGATGCGTGGGCATCCCCGCTGAGATGACGGAGCTCCGCTCTATCAGTTTCCCAGCGTCGATCACCGCTCGGAGATTGTTAGATGATGAAACCACCGTCTAATAAGACTGTAAAGCACTGCGATCTAAGGTAGTGCTATACCAGAGAGAGCCGTTTCAATCGGCTGTTCCCCTGGGGGAGACAGGAGCGATCCGCTGTCATAGGCTGAAGCCTATGACAGTAGGTCGCTGTTATATGCTGGTAGTGGGAGGAAAAAAAATACATTGATTTATTAAAAAAAGAAATAAATATTTGTGTAAAAAAAAAAAATACATTGATTTATTAAAAAAAAGAGAGCTCTGTTGGTGGGCAGAAAGATGGGTGGGGGAATCACTTGTGTGCTAAATTGTGCGGCTCTAAAGCTGCAGTGGCCTTATTTGTAAAAATATAACCTGGTCACTGAGGGGTTTAACATTGTGGTCCTTAAGAGGTTAATGCTTCCCTATAATGCCTGTTTAACAGAGGACTATTATTTCTGCTTGCTTGTCAATTGTAGTGGTGACAATGTATGCCCTCAGTATATATTTAATAACTCACCTCACCCCCCTTCCCATATATACTTTTGCCAAAGTTTTCATTACACAGCCACACTTTTTCTTACATTCAGGAGGCACATCCACTCACACTCTGGTCCAGCTACAATCTAGGGATAGTTTAGGGGTAAGCCAGTTAGCGTATAAGTATGTTTTGTTTTTTGTTTTTTTTAATGTCGGCAGAAAATAGGGAGTATGTTTTCTGTGTATAATATTGGTTATTATTATTACTTTGTAACTCTAAATTTCTATGTTTATAATTTCCTTTAAGATTTTTCCTGTTTTGTGTTTACATGAACTACACTTGCCATTGTATTTTTGTGTGCTTTATACATCATTTACATCATAAGGCTGTGAAACCTTTGAAGAAATAAAAAATAAATTTAAAAAAACAAACATAAAGAAAAATATATATATATACTGTATCTATATCTATATAAAATCGGATGTATGTATGTGTGAGTGTGTGAGTGTGTGTGTGTGTGTGTGTGTGTGTACAGTGTGTGTGTGTGTGTGTACAGTGTGTGTGTGTGTGTACAGTGTGTGTGTGTGTGTGTGTGTGTGTGTGTGTGTGTGTGTGTGTGTGTGTGTGTGCGTGCGTGCGTGCGTGCGTGCGTGCGTGCGTGCGTGCGTGCGTGCGTGCGTGTGTGCTTGTGTGTCACGATCACTCAAAAACGGCTTGCCCGATTTGAACGAAACTTGGTATACAGATCCCTTACTATCTGGGATGATATGTTCTGGGGATCTCGAGTCCCCCCTGCACACCTGGGTGGAGCTACAAACAGCAAATCAGATTCCACCCATTCAAGTCAATGGAAAAAATGGAAAAGGCTGCCATTCTCACAGTATTCAAGCCAGAGTCCCCACACTTGGCACAGTGGGTCACTTGGTGACCGAGGTTAGTGTTCGGCGAACACCTGGATGTTCGGGTTCGGGAAAGTTCGCCGAACATGGCCGCGATGTTCGGCATGTTCGGGCCGAACCCCGAACTCCCCGAACATCCCGCTTTTGGGGGCCCTATGGGGTCGCAGGCATAAGGGGGGAGCATGCCCCCCGATCGCGGGGGGGGGGGTCGGAAATTCCCCCCACCCCCTCCGCTAGCGCTCCCCCCTCTGCCCGCTTCCCCATACAAAAGTTTCAGGAAGTAAAACAGTACCGGTGGTACTAGTGGGTGGCTGGCAGTGGGCGGCACTGTGAAGTGAGTGACTGAGGAGGAGGAGTCCGGAGAGTGACGCATTGAGGGAGGGCAGGCAGCGGGCGGTTCAGCAGTAGTACGGTACTACTGCTGAACCGCCTGCTGCCCGGCCTCCCTCAACGCGTCACTCTCCGGACTCCTCCTCCTCAGTCACTCACTTCACAGTGCCGCCCACTGCCAGCCACCCACTAGTACCACCGGTACTGTTTTACTTCCTGAAACTTTTGTATGGGGAAGCGGGCAGAGGGGGGAGCGCTAGCGGAGGGGGTGGGGGGAATTTCCGACCCCCCCGCGATCGGGGCATGCTCCCCCCTTATGCCTGCGACCCCATAGGGGGGCAGTATTCGGCCGAACAGGGCCCTGTTCGGCCGAACAGGGGCCCTGTTCGGCTAGTCATTCCGCAGTTCGGGCGAACCCCGAACAGTTTGGCCGAACACCACCAGGTGTTCGGCCGAACTCGAACATCACCCGAACAGGGTGATGTTCTGCAGAACCCGAACAGTGGCGAACACTGTTCGCCCAACACTAACCGAGGTTACAAATGCAGGAAAAGTGGGTGGAGCATAAAACAGCCAATCAAATTTCAGCCATTCATTTTAAATGGGAAATTATAAACTGCAGCCATTCTTAGACTGTTAATTGTAGGGATCCCAAACTTGCCAAAGTTGGTCACTGGGTGAATGCAATTAAGATTCAATAAAGTGGGTGGAGCCTACAACAGCCAATAAAAATTCACCTATTGATTTTCAAGGGGAATATTTAAACTGCTGTCATTCTTACACTTTTAATGACAGAGGCTTCAAACTTGCTACAGTCGGTCATTGGGTGACTGAGGTTCAAATTCACTAAAGGGGCAGGGCCACAAACAGCCAATCAGATTTCCTTGCTGGATAAACTGCTTCCATTCACACATTTTTGATGCCAGGAACCTGAAAGCTCACAAACTTGGTCATTGAGTGACTGTGTGTCCAGGTTACAAAAAGTGGGCGGAGACAAACACAACATTTACTGGGAAAATATAAACTGCAGCCATTCTTACACCGTTAATGGCAGGGTTCTCAAACTTTACACAGTTGGTCACTGGGTGAATGAGATTACGATTTTGGAAGGTGGGTGGAGCCTACAACAGCCAATAAAAATTCACCTTTTGATTTTCAAAGGGAATATTTAAGCTGCTACCATTCTCTTATACTGTTAATAGCAGATGCCTCAAACCTGGTACAATTAGTCTGACTGGGTGACTGGGGTTCAAATTCAGAAAGGGGATGGAGTCACAAACAGCCAGATTAGTTTATTTTACAATGGTAATATGCAAAGTATTGATACCAAGGACCCCAAAGCTGATAAACTTGATAATTGAGTGACTGTATGTCAAGGTTAGAAAAAGTGGGCGGTGCAAACAACTACATTTTTAACATGGCAGGGCTCCCAAATTTGACATAATTGGCCACTGGGTGACTGGGATCAATATTCAGAAATGTGGGTGGAGCCTACAACAGCCAATCAAAATGTACCTATTGATTTTCAAGGGGAATATTCACATTGCTACCATTTTTACACTGTTAATGGCAGAGGCCTCAAACCTGATACAGTCAGTCATTGGGTGACTGGGGTCCAAATTCACTAAAGGGGTGGAGCCACAAACAGCCAATCAGATTTGTTAGATTGATTTCAGCCATTCTGTTATTGGCAGGGTTCTCAAACTTGACACAGTTGGCCACTGGGTGACTGGGACTAATATTCAGGAAAGTGGGTGGAGCCTACAGCCGCCAATCAAAATTCACCTTTTGATTTTCAAGGGGAATATTTACATTGGTGCCATTCATACACTCTTAATGGCAGAGGCCTCAAATCTGGTACAGTCAGTCACTGGGAGACTGGTGTTTAAATTCTGAAAAGGGAGCGGGCCAAAAACAGACAATCAGATTTGTTCAATTTCAATGGTGAAATGCAACTTATTGATGCCAAGGACCCCAAAGTTCATAAAATTGGTCATTGAGTGGCTGTATGTCAAGATTACAAATAGTGGGCAGAGCCAAAAACAACTAACTTTTTTCATGGGAAAATGTAAACAGCAGCTTTTCTTACACTGTTATTGGCAGGGTTCTCAAACTTTGCACAGAGGGCCACTGGGTGACTAGGATTAATATTTGGAAAAGTAGGTGGGGCCTACAAGAGCCAATCAAAATTCACCTATTGATTTTCAAGGGGAATATTGAAACTGCAGTCATTCTTACACTGTTAATGGCAGAGGCCTCAAAGCTGGTACAGTTGGTCATTAAGTGTCTGGGGTTCAAATTCAGTAAAGGGGTGGAGCCACAAACATCCAGATTTATTTGCTGGATAAACTGCTTTCAGTCACACAATTTTGATGCCAGGAACCAAAAAACTCACAAACTTGGCAATTGACTGACTGTGTGTCAAGGTTATAAAAAGTGAGTGGAGTTAAAAACAGATTTTTCTGGGAAATTGTAAACTGCAGCCTTTCTTCACTGTTAATGGCAGGGTTCTCAAACTCTGCACAGCTGGTTACTGGGTGACTGGGATTAATATTCAGAAAAGTGGGTGGAGCCTAAAAATGCCAATCAAAAATTACATGTCGCTTTTCAAGGAGAATATTAAAATTGCTGCAATTCTTGCACTGTTAATGGCACACGCCTCTAACCTGGTACAGTTGGTAATTGGGTCACTGGGGTTCAAATTCAGAAAAGGGGACAGAGCCACAAACAGTGAATCAGATTTCTTTCATTTCATGGGAAAATACAAATTATTGATGCCAAGGACCCGAAAGCTCACAAACTTGGTCACTGATTGACTGTGTGTCCATGTTACAAACAGTGGGTGGAGCCAAAAACAAATTTCACTGGGAAAATGTAAACTACAGCCATGTTTACACTGTTTATGGCAGGGTTCCCAAACTTTGCCCAGATCAAAGTGATCCTTAAGTCTATAAAAAAAATGAGATTTACTCACCTGGGGCTTCCCTCAGCCCCCTGCAGCCGATCGGTGCCCTTGCAGCCCCGCTTAGATGCTTCTGCACCCGCCGGCGAACATTTCCGGTTTGGCCGTCACCGGCCCACAGGCATGGGAACGCAAGTGATTCTCCGCGTTCCCAGCCATAATATCGCCCCCTATGCTGCTATTGCGGCCTCCTGGTACAGTAGTAAAGTATTGGACCACTTGAGCCATTACTAAAGAGAGAACATTTTCAAATTTTCACCTGTCAGTGCTCCTTCCATTTATTCGTTTATAACTTCATTACTAATTATCACAACAAAACAATCTATGTATCTTGTTTTTTTTTTTACACCAATTAGGCTTTCTTTGGGGGTATTTTTTGCTAAGAATTATTTAATATTTAAAAAAGTGTGCAATAGACTATCACTGAAAATATGTGATCAGGTACAAATCTGTTTGGCGTTAGTGAACCTTCTCCATCAAGGCACAATATCTACCAATTTCTTAATATGGTTTGTTGGCTTTGACTTATTTTGTATTAAAGACGTAAACTTACCATTAGTCATCCTGATACGGCCATCAATGTACAGCAGCAACTGGATGATCTCCTGGCTCTGTGGCTTCTACTGCAACAGCATCTCTAACTTAAAGGTCCGACTCTTTCTTTGGGCCAAACAAATGCTCTTGACTTTTTTGCCCTATCTTCTGCTGCTGTCAATATTTGGATATTTTATCCAAAGTGTCCCATCCATGTGGTGGATTAATTTACTGCTAAAGAAGGAAACAGTTGAGAATGCATTGTATTTGATGTTTACCATGTTCTTGGGCTGCCTCTTGCCCCTTTGTTTGACTCTTCTCTCAATAACACTCACTGTCGGCTCGCTGTTACAACACATCCAAAACATGAGGCAGAATAATTCAGACTTTGGACAGGCTAAGCTTCAAGCCTATGTCAGTGCAATAACAACTATGACAATGTTTTTTGGACTTGCTGTGTTTTTCTACATCACAGAGACTATTAGCCTCAAATCTACAAGTGTCAATGTAGATGCTAAACATTTATTTGTCTGGCTATGTGCATTATCTTATCCAACAGCCCAGTCTCTTATTGTCTTTCATGCCAACTCACATTCGAGGAAGAGCGTCTTTTTAAGATGTTTTGTCTCCAATGCCTTTGTTATGGGGGCTTCTCAAGATCAAGGCACCGAAATAGACCATGATTATGCTTAATCCTTCCCCATTATACCTGTTTAATAATGGGCTATTATTAGGGTTGAGCCGAAATGTTCGAAATTTCGCGTTACTATAATTACACATGCGAAATTTGCTATTATGGCGCGAAATTATGGTAGCGTAATTGCCATTAAAATCGTAATTGATAATACCGTAAGCGTAATTTCCAACGCGTAATTTCGCGTTTCGTTCATAACATAATTTAACGTACAACTATACCGTAATTTCACGTTAAACCATAACGTAATTTCGCATTTCTTCGTAATTTTGCGAATTTCGTAATTTCTTCTTAGATATAAAAAGAAATACATTTTAATTTTGAAAATGAAAGTAATTTGGTTTATAAAAATAATTACTAGACACAGGAAAGTTCCTGTTGTTTTTGTTCGCATTAGCCAATCAGAAGCGAATCAGCGGTAGTCAGACGAACGCTAACAAATTTTCGCATATTTTATGAACGCTTTTTCGTGTTAAATAATGTAAAAACTAAGCATGCGCAGTTCAAGGGTGTATTGACAAGAATGTTTCCACGCATAGAGCAAGCTTTTTTGCAATAATTACACTGTGATCAATGAGAGTAATATGAACTATCGCGAAATTGCGTTACGTAACTATGCTTACAAACGTTTGCATGCAAGGCAAATGTAATTTCGCGATACCCACCGTAACGCGAAAACTACGCGAAAATTAACGCTTACAGTAATATGAACTATCGCGAAATTACGTTATATAACTACGCTTACAAACGGTTGCATGCAAGGCAAACGTAATTTCGCGATACCCACTGTAATGCGAAAGCTACGCGAAAATTACGCTTACGCGGAATTTCGTGAAATCCTTTTTCATTACGATTATGTATTTACGCCCATAATCGTACTTACACTAATAACGCGAAATTTCACGAAATCGTAATTAAGTCATTACGCTCACCTCTAGCTATTATTTCTGCCTATTTGCCAGTTGTAGTGCTGACAATGTATAGCCTTAGCATACATTTATTAACTCCCTCACACACTTCTGCTAAGGTTTACATTTAACAGCCACACGTATACTTCCATTCAGGAGGCACATCCACTCACATTCTCGAGTTCCAACTACAAACCAGGGGGATAGTTTGGTGGTAAGACAGTTAGCGTAACAGTATGTTTTTGGATGTGTGGGCAGACACCAGAGAGAATGTTTTCTGTATAAAATATTGCATTATTACTTTGTAACTCTGAATTTCTATGTAAATCATTTCCTGTAAGATAATTCCTGTTGTGTGTTTAGAAGAACTACAGCTGTCATTGCATTTTGAGTGTTCTTACAAATGCTAACAGAATTATAAACTGGAGATTAGTGAGTTGTACCTCTCTAATGAAAAGAGATCCTCAGTGCTGCAACCCAGATTAAGCAGTACTAGTGAGTCAAACCAGCTAACAACTGGGTCCTCTAATGGTGCAACTTCAAGCCAAACACAAGGAACAACTGGGTCTCCACTTGGATTTGGGCCTGAATAGACCAGTTTATTAGATGAGTGTCACAGAAAAAATGCACTATTAGATGGGTAAGTGTCACAGTAAAAAAACACACCATATCTCAAGCATAAATCCAGGTGAAGACCCGGTCATATCTTGTGCTTTCCAAATGAATACCCTTGAACCCAGGGGTTCACTCACTTACGATAACGCAAAATGTCGCATCATTTTTTGCATTTACGCACTGCGTAATTCGGATTATGCTACGTACAGCATACTACATTGGTGAATCATAATTAAGCCTGTAATTACGCAATTACACATAATTTTCCGCATAAACGCTTGAAAAAAAAAATTGCACCCATTTGACAATGTGCGGTACATGCGCAGCTATTAGTTAAATAATCAATGTGAAAAATGTGTTCATATGCAGAAAGAAAAAAAAATAGTTAGATATTCAATGCAAAAAAAAAAAAAATTTGCTTGGACGCATAATTAACGCAAACAAAATTTTGCATGAATTACGCTAAAATGTGTAATAACGAATAGTGATTACATTTCCATGCAATTTTTTTACGCATAATCTGCAAATTTTGCATTAGGATTAAGATGCATAATTGCAAATTATGATGCATAATTAATCATAGGCGTAATTTCTGCCCATTACTAGTGGAAAGTGATAATAACAGCTTCATCTAGAATCCCTGATTTCATTTTGGTTTATTTGATAATGTTGAACATGTTTTTTCTTTCTTTGAACACTACATGGTAGTGTTACTTTATTTATGGATTAATCTTGTGTATTTTAGAAATGCTGCATTAATCTATGCACCCTATTTCATTTTTATGTTGATTTTTTTTTTCTGAAAGTGAGCCCAGATAAGGTTTATTTGTATTTCTATTTTTAACACTATTAAAATATTTAATTGATTTATGCTTCTTATCCTACTTGTTCAAGCAATCCTCATTGTTGTAAAAATAGACTGTGAAGCTTTTTATCTGTTTCTGCCTAAATTGGCCTAAATTATTTGCCATTTATAGCTAAGTGATATTTTCCCACCTTGCTGATCAGTCTACCTTGATGGATACAATAACATTTACCACCCAGACACTCATGGACTATAATCAAATTAGCCACTTCCTTCACCACAGCTTTTCCAAACTCTCTATCTCCCCACAACTCTCCCCTTTTGAACGCCTCTGCACTCACAGACTACACCAAAAAGGTCTTATCTCGCAAATCAGGTTCTCACACTCCCTCACATAAGTATATGGCCAAATATGGCTTGTCTCTGAATGCTTATATTGTGTTTTTTACTACAAAAAGATTGAACAATGAACTTACGCAGAAAAGAAGCGACTCCATTGTTCTCCATTTGGCACTGGTGAACCTTCTCCATCAGGGTGCAGCAACTATGTTTATATTATTATGGTTTCTTGGTTTCCATATCTTTTCTATTGGGGAAGTATACTCACTAATAATCATCCTTATACTGACTACAATTTACAGCAACAACTGGTTGATCTCCTGGCTCTGTGGCTTCTACTGCATCAGCATCTCCAACTTAAAGCTCCGACTCTTTGTTTGGTCCAAAAGAATTATCTTGCCTTTTTGCCCTACCTTCTGCTGCTGTCGATATTTGGATCTTTTATCCAAAGTGTCCCATCCATTTGGAGCTTTAATTTAGATCCAGTAATGCAAACAGTCAAGAATTCCTCACTAGGAGTTATTATCAGTAGCAAGGGATACTCAATAAAGTTATTATATTTAATTTTTAGCATGTTCTTGGGCTGCCTCTTGCCTCTTTGTTTGACTCTTCTCTCAATAGCACTGACTGTCGGCTCGCTGTTACAACATATCCGAAACATGAGGCAAAATAATTCAGGATTTGGTCAGGCTAAGCTTCAAGCCCATGTCAGTGCAATAAAGACTATGATAATGTTCTTTGTACTTGTTATTTTCTTGTACATTGCTCAAATACTTTGCTTCCAATCTACGAATGTTAAATTAGATACTGAACTTTTATTTGCCTGCATTTCTGTACTTTCTTATCCAACAGCTCAGTCTCTTATTGTCTTCCAGGCCAACTCAAAACTGAGGAGGAGCAACTGTGTCAAGATGTGTTGTCTCCAAAGCCTTTGGTATGGTGCTGCTCAAGATCAAAGCACTAAAAGAGCAGAATTAGATAATATTTAAAGGGGAACTTCAGCCTAAACAAACATTCTGTCATTAAGTTACATTAGTTATGTTAATTAAAATAGATAGGTCATATTATCTCTTACTCACTCTGTTTTAAAAGAACAGGCAAATGTTTGTGATTTCATGGAGGCAGCCATCTTTTTCATGGGGGCAGCCATCTTTTTGGTTGAATAGGGGTGACAGGGAGCATAAGACAAAATTCCAACTGTCCTGTGTCCTGATCACCCCTCCCAGCTGCATGCGCTAGGCTTCAAATCTCAAATTCAAAATAAAAAAAACAAAAACAAATTTGCACCAAAACAGCAGAAGGCGAACAACAACATCAGAAATTCCAGCATGCTTTGCACAGCAGCAGAGGAAAAATACCTGGACAGTTTTCTTCTGTGCAGCTAAAAATGAGGCTTGGGTGAAAAAAACAAAGTTCTGATGCTGTGAAACTGTAAAAGAAACACCAAGCCTTTTCAGTGCTTCTGAGTAGATTTTTAGTCCGGAGGTTCACTTTAACTATTAAACACTAAGGGTTTTTTCTCTTAAAGTGGTCTGAAAGTCGGCATTTCTACTTTGCTCTAAAAGATTCCTCACAGCGTTAAAACTACTATCTCAGAACTTATTTTTAGCAGAACATCTCTAAAATGGTTAAACAAAGCACTTTGTCCTGCTATTCAGCTTCAAATCCGCATCCAAACTGGAAATAACAGTATCTTTATTTACATTCCAATATTGATACATTTGTCTGTAACAAGTAAAAACACTTTCTGAGACACTGTCTCTGCTTCAGGCACACACACAGTTCAGAACAACTCATTAGAAGTTTTTAATATATAATATATATATATATATATATACAGTATATATAAAAACAGTTGGAATAAAATGCAATGAAAGCTTTCAAGACAAGAAAAACTAGACTATGGAAACTTGTAATTTGTAGACAGACAATATTACTTGTGCACAAGAGCAAATATGATAACTGTATGAATAATACTGTACAAAGTAGAAAAACACATTTTTATTGAATGTTATGTCAGAGTTATAGAGAGCAATTTTCACCTTTCAGCACTCCTCCCTTTCATTCGCCAATAACTTTAACACTTATCACAAAAAAGTGATCTATACCTTGTTTTCTTCACCCTCAATTAGGCTCTCTTTGGGTGGTACATTATGGTAAGAATTATGTTATTCTAAATGCATTTACCGGAGTAATAGGAAAAAAAAAAAAAAAAAATCATTATTTCTTAGCGTATGATTATAGTTTTAAAATAAGACATGCTACTGTAATTAAAGCCCTTACATTTTAGTTGGACAATTTGTCCTTGTTATTACAACATTTAAATGATGGCCCTATCATAATGTATGGCGACAATATTTTATTTGTCAATAAATTTAAGGCAAAGCCCGGAAGAGTTGATCCAGGGATTTATCTGACTGCCATCTGGAGTCAGGGGGAAGGAATTTTTCCCTTTTAATACTAATTGGTCCAGGCCTTGTAAGGTTTTTTGCCTTCCTCTGGACCAACTGGGATATGTGCAATTATATTATTTATTTATTTATTTATTTTTCTGTTTGGACTTGGTGAATGTGCAATGAAAGATAAATGTAGTAAAGATGTCAGCTCTCTTTGATTAAAAAAACTGTATCCTCTTTATTGAGCCATAAAAAGCAAACAAGGCGCCATCACGTACAAAAGCTGCCATGGGTTTAATGGCTTAGTAAAGAAGACAGCGAGAGCTGACATCTCACCAACCTGCTGTCTGGAGTATGGTGACTTTTTCCTTCCACATATACCTAACATCCCTTTTTTCACAATTGTTTTCACACCATGGTTGGAACACTGCTGGCTCGCAGGGAGGGAACTCAGAAGAGGGCATCTGAATTTGCAATATTAGACTCTGGGCCACTTAGAAACTGAGTACTTACATGGGAAAGAACCACCTAATTACTCTCTTAGTTTGACCCTCAGAGCTCCGCTGATTATTGTTTTGTGGCATGAGTTTTAGCCTGAGAAAGTTACAGCTCTTACAATCAAAAAAACATGCACTAAAGGAATTAACATGCAATAGTGTTGTGCACAGGTCACAAGCACTCATATCAATGCAAATCACGTTCAAAAATAAATAAATGACCGTGCTCAAGGTTTAAAACTAGAAGCCATAAATACAGTAAAAGTCACCCACCAGGCGGTCACATGGGACGTAGCTCTGCCTGGAGCTACGCCCCACGTGACCGGCTGGTGGATGCAGCTCGGAGGACGCAGGGGATTCATGGCAGCGCATGTGGAAGCGACTACCCGGGATTCACAGATACACTTGTATAAAGTGCTTTACCCCTGATGTTTGTGAATGCAAATCTTATTCTTTTATTCTACAATAAATGATTTTACTCTATATGAAGCTGTTTCAGTTTTAGTGACGGGTGGATCAGCGTTACTTTGCAAACTCCTCATATACTATAGAACCAGGGATGAGCAGAAACTACGCCAGTGCGAATTTACACATCGTAGTTCGCATCTACGCATTGTAGTTTGTAGGTGAAGTTTCAAAACTACGCATATGAATTTAGGCGTAGCGAAGTACCGCTACGCGTAGCTTACGCCCACTATGCATAGTTAACATGTGTATTGCGTAGTGAACTATGAATGCGTTACTCGCGTCTAATTTTTCGCGTGCGATTGTATGCTTACAAATTTACGCATTGGAAAGGGGAATGTACGCATAGAAGAGTTCTCGGTATAAGCAATTAAGTAGGAATTAATAATGCGTACATTTTTCTGCATACAAGCATAAGCATCCGCATACAATATGCTTCGCACAACCCGTAATTGCGTATTTTAACGCATATTCTACGAAATGCATACGAAGCGAATATTTGATTTCGAAGCTGTAGTTTGGCGAAGCGTAATTGCGTAAAACTACGTATAGTTCCAGCGTAGCGAAGTTGGCTGACTACGACCATCCCTGTATAGAATCCTTCCTCCAGAGATATTGGAGGCCTGCTGGGTGAGTGTGGGCACATGGAGGGGGGGGTGTCCCAGCACAAAATTCACCACGGTGGAGGTGTATTTGTCACAGAAGAGGTGAAGGGGCCTCTTATCTAGCTGATTGCTCTATGAGTTTCTTATGTCTCTTTACATGTCTGATGTGAGGGTTTGAACTGGAAGAACAATCGTTTTCTCTGGAGTGTCTACAAATCTGAAGTTCCACTCTGGAAGCAGAGGCAAAGGACTTATTTGGATTGTGGCTTTTACTGTGTTTATCGCTTCTAGTTTTAAAACTTGAGCGCAGTAATTTATTTATTTTTGATGTTACAGCTCTTGAAACATGTCGTCATTGGCTAAAACCTTTGTGTAAATAAACTTTTTTGATACAATTACACGTAGCCTTACCCTTGAGGTAGCCTGCCCATTGTATTGTTTTTAATTAATTTTATATTTTTTTGGGAGTGCTTCTCTTTTCCCCATTGTGATTTCCTGCCCTTCTTTGGAGGTGAGGGGTTTTTTTTTGTCCCAGTACTGTTACCAGGTGGGCGGCCATCACACTCTTTCTAAAGGGAGAAGGAGAAGGACTGTCCGGGATACCCGAGTGGAGACAGGATTTCTCCACATGCCTTAATGGTCGGTTGCTCTTACAAGCAACCCTTATTTGAGACTGAGTAGTTTTTCATAAACTCCTTAAAGTGGACCCACATTAAAAATATAAGATTTCAGAAATAAAATCTATTTTCTAAATTATAATAATAAATAGCAGCCTTTTTTCAGCTGCATGATGACAAATATAAAATATTTTACATTTATTGGCGGAACCCCTCCCTTCCTTTTATATTGCCGGGACTGAATCCGGCAGACTGGTGGAGTAGATGGTGTCAGGCAAAGGAGGAATTGCTAATGGCTGCCACCTGTATAACCCTAGTTATGGAAAGAGAAGGGTGAAAAGAATGCACTGAAATGCTCATAGGCTTGAAGGAGTGTTTATCTTTGTATGTGTCAGAGTGGTGCAACTAAATTTTTTGAATTAAAAAAATGTTTGGTTTGGGTCCGCTTTAAGTCTCACTATTTATATTGCACCATTTGGGTTCCTGTTTGTCTCTGTGCTCTTTTATTATAAGGTACAGCACCATCAAATACAGTAAGTTCCATGCACATTGAGCGATAGCTTGCATAGTCCATGATATGGGGGGTCTCTGGAAGAGAGGGGCCGTGACACCTACCCCATTCATGCAGGCCATGTACAATGGCATATACCAAGGGACTCATCCCACTTCCCCAGGAGTAGGTGGTGCAACTCCTGCCCGGGAGATGGAGTAACCCTCATAGGTGTAGGTACAAGGAGGGGGTCATGGTGGCATCTGGAGTCCACTTTAACAAGAAGACCTCCTTTCCTTTGCTACTAATGTTCTAGTTCCAAGCTGTACTTCACACAATTCATTATCTTGTAAGTATAATTTTGCTTCAGATTTGCTTTAAATAAACATAGGTTTGTTCTGCTTTCTGTATGTCTAGGTTCTCTTTAATCATTTGTATACCTCTTCAGTGGTGCATGCATTTTGTTTCTTTCAAATGATCAACATGTAGTTTTATGAAAATCACGGAATGATTTCTTGTTTGCTATGTAACAAAAACCACCAGGATATATTTGACTGCGGCGACTCCACTGATTTGAATCCTGAGCTTTTCAATTTGCTTGGAGAAAAAATAGCAAACAGAGAACATGACATTTTATTTTGTCATAAACATGTACAAAGACTCTAACCCCGTCATCAACGATGCTGTCCTTAAAGAGACTCTGTAACAAAATGTTCAGCCTTATTTCTTCTATCCTATAAGTTCCTATACCTGTTCTAATGTGGTCTGGATTACTGCAGTCATTTCTAGTTGCACTGTCTCTGTAATATATCTAATCTTCTTTTCTTTGTCAAGCTTTGTCGACCCAGAGAGGAAGGAGCTGCCTCTGCTGTGATAGGGACAAGTTATGCATGCCCCCTCCATGCCCCCTCAAGGCTCTGTGCATGTGCTTTGTTTATTGCAGTTGTGAGGCTGAGGGGGGAAGGGAGCTGCTGCCTGTCACATGCAAACTGTGACTAATCCCAGACTAGAGGGCAGATAATTCGCCATGTAATAAAACCTTGTAGTATACCGTAACATGAGATGTATGTATGTATGTGTGTATGTATGTATGTATGTATGTATGTGTGATTGTATGTATGTACAGTGGTGCTCGCCAGGCATTGTGAATTCTAATTTACCCGTGATCACGTGATGACTAATAATAATTGCTGGACGTGTCTGACTTATCCTGACTGTTACTAGATAGTTTATTATGGACGAGTCAGGCTCATTCATACCAATAGGAAGGTTAAATAATTACAAATACTTACAAAGTAATCTCCATGGGCTGGCTCAGACAGACGGCTCATCGTTTAATGCCAGGATCCTCCACATGCTGCACTGAGATGAATGGCAGCGTTCATCTGAGTACATCAAACGCTGCAGTCAATGACATTTTTCAAGACGCAGTGTGTAGCATCCAGCATTGGCAGCATTCAGAGTTCTGTGTCCCCCGGTTCCTCCGGGAACCGATGCCAACAGCTTTTATGCGTGGTAGCAGAAAAGTATATAGCATCGGCTGAACAAGTCGGCACCAGTCGTCTGTTTGAACCAACCCTGAGGCAGGGACGACACTTATTTGAATTGCATGTGTTTTTGCCACACAGGGGAAAATCACACAAAGCATATGAAAAGGTGAGTTTTGAGGATGGGTGGAAGCGAGTTCCAGAAGGTAGGGGCAGCCCTAGTGAAATCTTGCAATTTTGCGTGGAAGTGCGCAGTGCAAGCAGGTGCAGGTTGTCGGAGGACGAGCCGTTATGGGCCGGTGGACAAGATCAAGAGATGTAGGTCTGGCAATTCTTTTGCACCTGATTTGAAAGCAAGCACAGAAATGACAATCACCTAAAGAATAACTTGTATTACTGATAAGAGGGCTATATCTTATTCAACAACCTTAAAGAGGAACTACAGTGAAAATAATGTATTAAAGAAAATGCTCCATTTTTACAATAATTATGTATAAATTATTTAGTTAGTGTTTGCACATTATAAAATCTTCCCTTTCCCTGATTTACATTCTGACAGTTATTACATGGTGACATTTTTACTGCTGGCAGGCGATGTCACTGGAAGGAGATGTTGCTTGATTTGGCAGTTGGAAACAACTGTAAACAGCTATTTCCCACAATGCAATGAGGTTCACAGACAGGAAACTGCCAGGACTATGGTCCTGACAGCACACTGTGGGAGGGGTTTCACCACAATATCAGCCATACAGAGCCCCCTGATGATCTGTTTGAGAAAAGCTATAGATTTCTCGCACCTTGTCAGAGTTAACACACCTTATCAGAGTAAACATGCGTTATTAGAGTAGCATATCGAGCGCTACAAACTTATGCCTGCTAAATGGCAATGAGGAGAGCGCCACTCATCCTGCCCTGAGCTCCTGCGGGTCCAATCACTTTAAAGGACATTATCCCCACACATTGATTGGCCCAATAGGCTGCCTGTCACTTGACAGGAAACTTGACAGGCAGGCTATTGGGCCAATCAAACTGCAGGGATAATGTCCTTTAAAGGAATTTCACCCGCAGTGAATCAACCCCATGATATTGTTATTATGTTGCAGTTCTGTGTTGTCTGACTGTGCACAGTGCATCACTGAGTTTAGCTGTTGGACACAAGTGCGATCACTGCTGTTAGTGGTGGTACAGTACCTTGCACAATACCCCTCATTCTAAGTGCTTTTTTTCTCTCTTGATATTGTTATTTTGCAATTCTCTGTATCCACGTTAGCGGTTTGAGACCGGTCTGCAGGTGGTTATACATAACCCAATGATCCTTCACCACCACTACTGGCATCACCTAGTATCCGACCACCACTGCCCCCCTGTATAGGGCCTACTGTATATTGTGAATTGACTTTTGCAGATAGTATATAAATCCATCTGTTGCCTGACCTGCATGGAGTGACAGTCACTTTCCAAAAAAAGAAAGAAAGAGTGAACCACCACTGGCATCATCTAGTAGTAGTAGGGCCTATATTGTGAAGTGATTGTTGAAGATGCGGTACTGGGCGCACTTCATAAAATAAAACTCTTTACAGTTGTTTGTGGTGCAGTAAATGTGGCGTTTGGTCTGTCAGTGTGAAGCGGGCCTAACCCTTACACTACCTCCTCGACGTGTACAAACGCCAGATGTTTTAAAGCAGGACTTAATTCCTCAAATGTAGTAATGTAATGTGATTTCTGTCCTTTAGAAATTAAAACACGACTCTGCGTCAACTATGTAATTTTTGGTGGGACATTTGCCATGGCTCCCCCTCCGGCATCATGCCACGGACCAGGTGTTAGGCCCCTTGAAACAACTTTTCCATCACTTTTGTGGCCTTGCAGGTTTTAGTATTTGCCTGCCCATTGAAGTCTATGGTGCTTCACCAGTTCGCAAGTTTGCGGCAAGTTTGCAAACATCTCTACCAATCAGATGGAAGCAATCCATTGGACCACTCACACAGGATTAGTCACAGTAGACCAATTGGACGATTTGATTGGTTCAATCTGATTTTGTCCAATTGTGACCTCAGTCACCCAATGACCGACCATTCCAAGTTTGGATACTCTGGCATTAATACTGTGAGAAAGATAGCTTTTAAAATGTTGTCAGTGAAGTCAATGAGTGAAATCTGACTGGCGGTTTTTGGCTCCGCCCACTGTTTTAAATCCCTAAAATGTGACCAAATTTTTCAGGTGGACCCCATAAATATGTGACCCAAGTTTGGCGAGTTTAGCTTCATAGCTAGTAGAATGGAAAATAGCTACATTTTGATTGGCTGTTTTTAGCTCTATACACCTTGGGGTATCCCAGTAGTGCAGTGCGCATGGCAGTAGTACCAGAGATATGTGAATCAAGATCAAGAGAGATGATTCTTCAGTTAAAAACAGATACAAAGATCCAGAGAGATAAATCAGTTTTTTGTGTGCATTTTTCTGTATGCGTTTTCTGCACACCAAGTGTGTCTGTATGTGTGAAAACATGCACGTTTATCACAGAAGCTAATGTGATTAGTTAATTACCGTATTTTTCGGAATGTAAGACGCTCCACTATAAGACGCACCTAGTTTAAGAGGACAAGAATCGTAGAAAAAAAAATAAGCTGGTGCATCTTTAGTGTCGGGGTGTCTTATGGTCCTTCCCCACCCCTAAGCTGTCTTTATCTAAACTACACTGCCCAACTAAACTAACCCCTGCTGCCCCACTAGCTATAATACACTAACCCCTGCTGCACCCACAACCTACACTAAGCAACACTGTCCCCACAACCTACACTAAGCTACACTGTCCCTACAGCCTACACTAAGCTACACTGCCCCACCACAACCTACACTAAGCTACACTGTCCCCACAACCTACACTAAGCAACACTGTCCCCACAACCTACACTAAGCTACACTGTCCCCACAACCTACACTAAGCTACACTGTCCCCACAACCTACACTAAGCTACACTGTCCCCACCACAACCTACACTAAGCTACACTGTCCCCACAACCTACACTAAGCAACACTGTCCCCACAACCTACACTAAGCTACACTGTCCCCACCACAACCTACACTAAGCTACACTGTCCCCACAACCTACACTAAGCAACACTGTCTCACAACCTACACTAAGCTACACTGTCCCCACAACCTACACTAAGCTACACTGTCCCCACAATCTACACTAAGCTACACTGTCCCCACAACCTACACTAAGCAACACTGTCCCCACAACCTACACTAAGCTACACTGTCCCCACAACCTACACTAAGCTACACTGTCCCCACAACCTACACTAAGCTACACTGTCCCCACAACCTACACTAAGCTACACTGTCCCCACCACAACCTACACTAAGCTACACTGTCCCCACCACAACCTACACTAAGCTACACTGTCCCCACAACCTACACTAAGCAACACTGTCCCCACAACCTACACTAAGCTACACTGTCCCCACAACCTACACTAAGCTACACTGTCCCCACAACCTACACTAAGGTACACTCTCCCCACAACCTACACTAAGCTACACTGTCCCCACCACAACCTACACTAAGCTACACTGTCCCCACAACCTACACTAAGTTACACTGTCCCCACCACAACTTACACTAAGCTAAACTTTCCCCATCACAACCTATACTGTTTTCACAACCTACACTACATTTACAGTACATTTACCATCTCCTTGGAGTACCTGATGTGGCAGGGCTGCAGTGTGGTCCGGGCAGAGATGGAAGCTGCCCTCAGTGAAATCGGTCCAGGTCTCTCATCTGGGCCAGGTGAACTACGGTGGTGGAGCTGGAACCACTGCAGATCATCTGGAGCTGCCCTCTTAGTGTATCTGGGTGAGAGGCAGCTCCACCGGAACATCATCCAGGTCTCAGTGGCAGGGAACTCGAGCCCCTGCAGAAGTCACATGGGCCATCGGCTGGAGCTGCCCTCATTGCACCCGGGTGAGAGGCAGCTCTACAGACACATCAGCGGTCTCAGCCGCAGGGAGATAGGCCATGCGCTTGCTAGAGATGCCCACATGTGCGCTTCACACCGACATGAGCAGCGACAGAACATTCAGCATCAGGGAGGTTGAACCACTACAGGAACCACGTGGGCCATCCGCTCACTGGAGATGCTCATGTGGTGCGTGCCGATGTCCCCGGACATCAGCAATGGGTAAACAGTCAGCATTCAGCGGTGGGGAAATGGGCCATGTGCTCACTGGAGATGCCCACGTGGTGCGTCACGTGCGTACTTCACACGGACATGAGCGGCAGCGAAACATTCAACAGTGGGGACGTTGAGCCGTTACAGGAACCACATGGGCGATCCCCTCGCTGGAGCTGCTCATGTGGTGCGCGCAGACATCAGCGGTGGGGAAACAGCGTCGGGGAGATGGAGCCGCTGCGCCGCCAATTACAAGGCGTCCAAGAGCCCGAGTGCTCTTCAGCTACATGAGAGCCATTAAAGAGCCAGAGCCTGGTGGCAGTGGCGACACCTTGCCTATGCTTCAGTGGAAGAGGATGCAGGACTCCGGCTGGATCGGTGAAGGCTGCCGCTATGTCATTTGTCTGTGGGGGACACCTGGCCACACATTCGGACTATAAGATGCAGGGACTTTTCCCCCCATTTTTAGGGGAGAAAAAGTGTGTCTTATAGTCTGAAAAATACGGTAGTTACAATATTACTTAATTCGTTAATCCCTCCTCCTACTCGTTGAGCTTTCAGCAGCTTTTGACATAGTGGACCATCCCCTATTCCTTCAGTCTCTCCAGTCCATGGGCATTCATGACCTCTCTATGGCCTGGCTTTCATCTTACCTCTCCAACCGCGCCTTCACGACCTCCTTCAATGAGTCCTCATCCACCCCCAACCACCTCTCGGAGGGAGTCCCCCAAGGCTCAGTCCTTGGCCCCCTACTGTTCTGCCTATACACATCCTAAACCCACAGCTGAACTCTGGTCCCCTACCTTTTGTGTTCCTACTTCTTCCACTAGATTGTAAGCCTTCGTCCGGGTCCTCCTCCTTATGTCTCCTACCTGTTCATGCACCTCCATTACTGTACAACCTTCCTATGGATCTGAGTAAACTCTTAAGTGAACCTAACTTACCTAATCTCCGTGCTCCCATCCAGTGACTGACTAAGCATTACCTTGTACTCATACTGTGCTGTGTGATCTCCATGCTCCCATCCAGTGACTGACTAAGCATTACCTTGTACTCATACTGTGCTGTGTGATCTCCATGCTCCCCTCCAGTGACTGACTAAGCATTACCTTGTACTCATACTGTGCTGTGTGATCCCCATGCTCCATCCAGTGACTAAGCATTACCATGTACTCATACTGTGCTGCATGATCTGGTTTGCATGTATTCCTGTATTGTCTTATTGCTTTATGTCTCCCCTAAATATTGTCTGTAACCTTAACTAATGTCCAGCACTGCGTAATATGTTGGCGCTTTATAAATACAATAAATAAATAAATTGAAAGAGAAAATGATTGCGTCACTGCTGTTTTTAGTTGTTTGCTCATCTGGGTTAAAAAAGATATTAGACTTGATGCATTTTACCCTATTTGTATAGTTTTGCCTTTAAAAGAAGGGTGTTCAGATATTTTTGGCTCACGTGGTCTCTCTCTCCTCCTTTCTCTATCCCTTGATTTAGTTTATAGTAAATCGAAGGAACCCACTTCTCCGTATACCAAGCCAATACCCTTATTTGGCCACAAGATGGCAATGGTACAAACCAACATACAGGCCAAAATAAGGAAGTTTTGCTGCACATCATTACTTGGCAACCACCACGCGAGACAGAGGCCTGAAATGCAGCATGTTGAGTGGCGAGGATACGCCAAAAAAGACAGAAGTCGCCAGCCCACGCCACACTGGAATCCAATGACACGCTGGTATGGGGGTCCTCCTCTGGAGCTCTCTTCCACAGCCTGTACGTCATGCTCCAAACCTGGTCATCTTCCAATGCACTCTTAAAACACACTTTTTCAGACAAGCTTATAACATTTTATAGCCCCCTGTTTCCTTACTGTTCACAATGTAATCAGAAGCAAAGGCTCACTGCCTCATCTAGCCTCCCCCACAACCTTTTAGATTGTAAGCTTGTAAGGGCAGGGTCATCCTCCTAATGTTTACTGTTTTTGTTGCAATATTTGTGCTGCTTGTGACTCTGCTGTACATTTTTTTGGGTTGTACCTATGTTCCCCTTGTCGTCTTATTGTGCTTTATAAATCGCTACAGAATATGCTGGCGCTATATAAATAATAATAATAATAACACAGCAAGTGAGCACTTCACTCCCTTGGACGAAATGGCTGTTAGGTTGCTCCGCCCCTTATGCTGCTCTCTGGTTAGGAACACACTAGGAAGAAACGCTAGCATTGTGTAAACCGCTAGCGTTAACGTGTATAATGTAAGTCAATGGGCCGCATGAAAAAACGCATTTGTTTGTGTTCTACAATGTGCCTATTTGAAACACAGAACCTTCTACATAGTTTTCCAAAACGAATCTAAAACTCACATAACCTCAATTATGCCGCAGAGGTATAGCGTTTTATTGCATTTTTATTGCGATTTTAATGTGTGTGTTTTTTTTCCTAAACCAAGTTTGATGATTTATTTCTGCTTCCTGTTGACTTCCTAGTGATGAGCCAGAGAGGACATCGAAAAGGTGTTTTTATACTAGCCACATTCCCAAAAAATTGCATAAAATGTATATCGAAAACGCAAACAAAACACACTTGTGACTCATATGTGGGAAACACAAACGCAGTAAAATGCAAGCAAAATACAAGTGTGAAACACATCTGCGAACCGCAAATGCACTCAAAATGCACTTCATTTTGACAAAAATTGCAGAAACACATTTGCAGTAAAACGCAACCTTTCACGCAACACCTAGTGCGTTCCCAGCCTGCATCTTCTGACACTTCCACCTTTACAGCCGGAGTGTGCCACTGCTAACTCTGGGATGATTTAATTTTTTGGAAAATTGATTGAACCAATCAGATTGGACAAATCACATTGCACAATTGGACCAATCAGACTGGACTAGTCACCGTAATGGAGATCAGTAATGATCCAATCTTTTTTGTCCACTCTTACCAAATCTCTGTAGTAGCAGAGTAAACTGAGTGTGGATATATTGAATGGATACTTTAGGCAGTCCCTTACATTACATATAAATGGTAAGATTGGATGAAAAAGATTGGATCATTTGTCGCCACCATTAGATCAATTGGGGAAGTGTTTTACGCAATGCTAGCGTTTCTTCCTAGTGTGTTCCTACCCAGAGAGCAGCATAACAGGAGGTGGTGGCCTCATCAGAATGGAGGCGGTAACCTAAGTGATTTAACCCTTGTCTACACTCCATGATAAGGTTCTTTTTGACCTCTACATTGCTTTCAATTCACTAAAGCCCGGTACACACTTTCAATTATGATTGGCCAATCACTGACTAATTTTACCCAAAAAAACTCTAAGCCAGTCTCCATACTCACCTGTACACTATTTTGGCAGTTAGACTTAGCAACTGCCATTAAGGAAATGCTTTTGGAAAATAAATAATACACTGCGAAACCCACATGAGGACTAGTTCAAAAGCTGTCGGTTCTGACAGATTTTACCTGCTTTATTTTTTTGCAGTAGAGGTCCTTTAATTTGTGTTCTACATGTACAAAATCATGGTTCCACATTCTAGGCCAATTCTTTTTTTTTTATCTATTTGTTCACATATAACATAAAATGTGATGGAAAGTGCCGGAAGGTCCCATCTGCTTCCATCAGGCCCCTCTGGTGATGTCATAATAGCAGCCTGTGCATGTAAGCAGGTGCTGAGCTTCCCTGATATCACCAGAGGTATACAGGCTGCTATTATGACATCACTTTCCTGACATCACCAGAGGGGCCTGGTGGAAGCAGATGGGACCTTCCGACACTTTTCATACGGGCCACATTCCAAAAAATTGCATAAAATGCATATCAAAATGCACTTGTCACTCAATTTGCAGGCCTACACTACTTTACAACTTCAGGAAGTGTACTTCCTTCCTCCTATCTTCCCTCTTTTCCTCCTCCCAGACGGAGGAGAGTCTTGTCTTCCAGGGAATTGTTGTATTTCAAAAGCCAGCTTACATACCTTGGCTGGTAATTGAACCCAGGTCTGAGTGCGTGGTAGGTAGCTCTCTTCACCACTATACCTCCACCAACACTACATGCTGAAGCCAGCCTAGCATGCACCATTATGATATATCCAAGAGAAAAATGAGCTTGCTTAAGGATTTGTAGTATGTCAAAATCCAACTCACATTTGCCAGGAATAGAACCCAGGCCTACTGTTCTGTAGGCTGCTATCCTAACCATTATACCACCAACACAACACACTACAATGCTACATGCTGAAGCCAGCCTAGCATGTACCATTATGATATATCCAAGAGAAAAATGAGCTTGCTTAGGGATTTGTAGTATGTCAAAAGCCAACTCACATTGGCCAGGAATAGAACCCAGGTCTACCACTCTGTAGGCTGCTATTCTAACCATTATACAGAGAGTGCCTGGCAACAGGAGCACGATCTAGGATGCGCTCCGCCGGGCAGCGCAGCATACTACTCCGGGTCATAGCGACCCGGAAGTAGTAGAACCCCCAGAGATGTTCGCCCGGCGAACGGTTCGGGCCATCTCTATTTACAACTGCCAAAAAAGCAAGCAGCAGCTAATTCCACTGACATCACCTGCCAGCAGTAAAAATTTCACCATGTGGTAAATGTTAGAATGTAAATTAGGGAGAGGAAATATTTTACAATGGGCAAACACTGACTAAATCATTTATACATAATTATTGTAAAAATGAAGCACTTTTTATTACATTACTTTCACTTTAATCTTCTCTTTAATTTAGCTACAAGAGTTAGCTTGGGCATGTAAAGTTACTGGCCAATAATTACTAGCATACATAAAACTAATATTAATAACATTAATCTGCCACCACTCCATAGGCGGTTTCCATTTTTTTTTATTTTAGCTGCCATCATGGCTGATAAGGTCTGCAGGCCTACATCCCAGAGTAAATCACCCAGGAGGACATAACCAGATCCAGGTGACCTGCTCCAAGGTCACCCACCGATCTATGCTAGTTTGCTGATTAACTCCTTTGGGACCATCTGTAGTAAAATTATGCTTCACTTGTGGCTGCTTAAAGGGAACCTAAAGTGAGTGAAAAAAATAAAAAATTTAACTTACCTGGGGCTTCTTCCACTCTTCTGCAGCCACCCTGTGCCTGTACCATCACTGAGTGATGCTCCAGTCCCTGGCAGCGCCCCTCATTGGCTAGGTGACTCACTGAGTTGATGGGAACTGCGCATGTGGTGCCCTGGCTGCATGCGCTCTTCCTAGTGCGATCAGGAAGCGCGTGGGCTGGGACTGCGCATCCAGAACAAGAGGGGCGCTGCGAGTGACAGAAACATCGTGGAGTAAAGACGCAGGCACAGGACAGCTGCAGGGGGCTGGTAAAAGCCCCGTGTAAGTTAAACTGTTTTTTTGTTCGTTTTTTTACTTACTTTAGGTCCCCTTTAAGCTTGATGCACCCTTTCATGTCTGACTGTCACATGTGCACACAGTGAATCTGATCTCCTCTGATCTGTAAAAAGCACAGAGTGACCTTCCCAATCTGGTATTCTATGACTCCAGAGTGCAAGTCAGTGAGCACAGGGACTAGAAGAGTCCACGCCAACAGGTAATTAAAAATGACCGCTGCTGTGAGAGAACAAGGTCCAAAGTTCAAATACATAATGTCAATGGTAAAACAGTGCAGGTGTTCACAATCATAAAAAGGATTAAGAATGACATCAAATTCGGTGTCCAAAGCTGTCTCAAAAGTGTTCACCATCACCAATATAGGAAATGAGGCTTACCAGATACTAACAACCCACATTAAAGTGGGCTGCAAAAGTTTGGGCAACCTTGCTAATCATCATGATTTTCCTGTATAATTCGTTGGTTGTTACAATAAAAAATGTCAGTTAAACATATCATATTGGAGACACACACAGTGATATTTGAGAAGTGAAATGAAGTTTATTGGATTTACAAAAAGTGTGCAATAATTGTTTAAATAAAATTAGGCAGGTGCATAAATGTAGGCACTGTTGTCATTTTATTGATTTCAAAACCTTTAGAACTAATTATTGGAACTCAAATTGGCTTGGTAATCCAATTATGAGAAAGCATATTTAAGGGGGTCAATTGTAAGTTTCCCTCCTCTTTTAATTTTCTCTGAAGAGTTGCAACATGGGGGTCTCAAAACAACTCTCAAATGACCTGAAGACAAAACCTGTTCACTATCATGGTTTAGGGGAAGGATATAGAAAGCTGTCTCAGAGATTTCATTTGTCTATTTCCACAGTTAGGGACATATTGTGAAAATGAAAGACCACAGGTTCAATTCAAGTTAAGGCTCGAAGTGGCAGACCAAGAAGAATCTCGGATAGACAGAAGCGACAAATGGTGAGAACAGTCAGAGTCAACCCACAGACCAGCACCAAAGACCTCCAACATCATCTTGTTGCAGATGGAGTCACTGTGCATCGTTCAACGATTAGGCACACTTTACGCAAGGAGATGCTGTATGCAGAGGAAGCCTTTTCTCCACCCAAAGCACAAATAGAGCTGTTTGAGGTATGTTAAAGCACATTTGGACAAGCCAGCTTCATTTTGGAATAAGGTGCTGTGGACTGGTGAAACTAAAATTGAGTTATTTGGGCATAACAAGGGGCATTATGCATGGAGGAAAAAGAACTACATTCCAAGAAAAACACCTGCTACCTACAGTATTATATGGTGGTTGTTCCATCATGCTGTGGGGCTGTGTGGCCAGTGCAGGGACTGGAAACTCTGCAAAAGTTGAGGAATGCATGAATTTCACTCAGTATCAGCAGATTCTGGAGACCAATGTCCAGGAATCAGTGACAAAGCTGAAGCTGCGCCGGGGCTGGATCTTTCAGCAAGACAACGACCCTAAACTCTGCTCAGAATCCACTAAGGCATTCATGCAGAGGAACATGTACAACGTTCTGGAATGGCCATCTCAGTCCCCAGACCTGAGTATAATTGAAAATCTGTGGTGTGAGTTAAAGAGAGCTGTTCATGCTCAGAAGCCATGAAACCTGAATGAACTAGAGATGTTTTGTAAAGAGGAATGGTCCAAAATACCTTCAACCAGAATCCAGACTCTCATTGGAACCTACTGGAAGCCTTTAGTGACTAACTTTTGCAAAGCGAGGATCTACTAAATATTGATTTAATTTATTTTTTGTGGAGCCCAAGTTTATGCACCTGCCTAATTTTGTTTAAGCAATTATTGCACACTTTCTGTAAATCCAATAAACTCAATTTCACTTCTCAAATATCACTGTATGTGTCTCCTATATGATATATTTAACTGACATTTTTTATCGTAACAACCAACGATTTATACAGGAAAATCATGACGATTAACAAGGTTGCCCAAACTTTCGCATCCCACTGTATAAGGTTTGCATAAAGGCTCAAGACACTTTAAATGGTGATGGTAATCATCAAAGGAACATCAAGGCGTTACTCCCAGGAAATTCCACAGGTGGTAACAAGCAATATATGAAAGACAAGAAAGGCAGTGTTAAGTGCAGACTGCTTTATTCTCCAAAACAGTGATATGACAATCACTAAATTAAGAAAGGATAAAATAGACAAAATACCCCACTTACATATGGGGCCCATGCACAGGGAATCCCGGTATAAAGATGTGCATGTGAGTTAATAACCAGACAATAGAAATGTCCCGAACGGTTCGGCCACAAACTTATTTGCATGAACATCGCTGGTTCGCGTTCACGTCGAATCGCGAACTTTTACGCAAGTTCGACCAGCCCCTATACTACATCATTGGGCTAAACTTTGAGCCTCTACATCACAGTCAGTAGACACATGGCAGCCAGTCAGGCTGCACTCCCTCCTGGAGCCCCCTTTATAAAAGGCAGCAGTGTCGGCCATGAATGATCTCACTCTGTGTGCTGCTGTAGTAGTGAGAGAAGGGGGAGGTTACTGCAGAGACATAGGAAAGGCTTAGTTAGGCTCTTTTTAGGCTTGTTAGCTTGCTCCTTGCTGATAATTATTGCTAAAAAGCACCCCTGAGAGCTAATGTTCTTGTGATGTGTTTTTTTTTTGTGTGTGCGTGTGGCCCATTGACACTTGCATATACAGCCCTGTCTGTTGCAGCTGGCCCTTGCTAATTGCTATACTGTGCCAGGCCCAGCACATTCAGTGCCTACCTTTTCACTGCACCTGTGTGTGACAGCTGCACATTTGTAATACCAGTCTGTGCCGTGCATACCTTTCACTGCACCAGTGTAACAGCACGTAGTTTTATATACCAGTCGCTGCATACCTGTTCACTGTACCTGTGTGTGTGACAGCTGCACATTTGTAATACCAGTCACTGCATACCTTTCACTGCACCTGTGTGACCGCACGCTGTTTTATATAGCAGTCACTGTTTAGCTTTCACTGCATCTGTGTGACCGCACATTGTTTTATATACCAGTCCATGTATACCTTTCACTGCACCTGTTCACTGCACATTGTTGTAACAGCAGTCACCTTTTCGCTACAACTGTGTATCCACACATTGTTGTACCAGCAGTCACCTTTTCACTGCCCCTGTGTGACTGCACATTGTTGTACCAGCAGTCACCTTTTCACTGCACCTGTGTGACTGCACATTGTTGTACCAGCAATCAATCAGCTGGACACTCAGTCACTGTTCTGTCATTCAGCTACCTCAGCCCGACTATATGGGCTTGAAAACTGCCATCGCCTGCACTCTCGCCATCACTACACAAACAGCTGTTTGCAGTGCTTTACACAATGAGTTTGGTGTGTCAGTTTGAAGCAGTACACTACTTACACTACCTGATCCATGTATACACACGCAAGATGTTTTCAAGCACTTTAGGCCTCCAACTTCGGAATGCAATGTGATTTCTGCTATTTAGGGATTATAACCCTGCTGTGCGTCAAATCCAGAATTTTCCCCGGGACTTTTGGTGTGTATTCCACTCCGCCATGTCCCCCTCCAGGTGTTAGATCCCTTGAAACATCTTTTCCGTCACTTTTGTGGCCAGAAACAGTGTTTGTAGTTTTGAAAGTTCACCTGCCTATGAAAGTATATGGCGGCTTGCGAAGTTCGCTGGTTCGCAAACTTTTTTCGCATGTTCGCAATCGAGGTTCGCAAACCTAAAATTGGAGGTTTGAGATATCTCTACCAGACAATGGAAAAAGGTCTATAGGTGCCGCCTGTCTTCTTCCCTACAAAAGTATTGCTGTATCAATAGAGGCACAGCTGAAAAACCAAAATTGTCAGGAATCTCAACGGATAAAAACTTAGGAATGGAAAGTGGTTGAAAAAACCCTACACTGCTAATGAACTGATCACATCAATATCCCAAAAATATCACAAAGTTCATTTACTTGATGACTTACTCTGCTTTAAAAGTGTTGTTTAACAATTTTTTTTGTATATATATATATATATATATATATATATATATATATATATATATTTTTTTTTTTTTTTTTTTTTTTTTTTTTTGAGATAGCCTAATTATGGGGAAAGAAAATGGCACTCCAGACACAAATTACATAATAATGTAAGTTTTATTAAATTAACGAAGCAAAACTCCATCAAAACACATTGCTCAAAAGACTATAAATACATTACAGCAGTATTGACACAACAAACATAAATCTATCTGGGGTATCCCTCACAAAGGAACATATCAGCTGTTTCCTGCACACTAAGTTCACACTTGGAGCTTGGAGCGCCGCTAGCCTGCAATCGCGTTGGCTCCGCAATCTTAACTAAAATCTCGCAAATCTGCACGATTTGCGCTTGTAATTCCCGTTCAATAGAATGATAATCACAGAGCAATCGCCCCAAAAATGCTACATGCAGTGCGTTTTCGATGAATCAAAATCGCAAAATGAATCAAAATCGCAACCTCTGCAGTGTGAATGTATCCATAGGGACACATTGTAGCAGTGCTTTGCTGATCGCCGGCGATCAGTAAAGCGCTGAAGAATCACCCCAGTGTGAACCAGTGCTAATTCTATGAAAAACTCACAGCTTGAGGGTAGGAACACACTAGGCAGAAACACTAGCATTGCGTAAAACACTCGCATTAATGCGTATAATGTAAGTCAATGGGCCGCATGAAAAAATGCATTTGTTTGCGTTTGGCAATGTGCGTTATTGAAACTGCATATTTTTCTAAAATGCTTCTAAAATGCACGTAATAGGCTTGATTCACAAAAGTGTGCAAACTACTTAGCATCCAAGTTTGCACGTGCAAAGCCTTAACACTCGAGTTAAACTGATTTATCACGCTTTAGTGATTTGAGCCCTTTGCACGCTTTAGTGAATCAAGCCCTAGATAGACAATGAGCTTGATTCACTAAAGCGTGATAACTCAGTTATCACGTGTAAAGGCTTTGCATGTGCTAACTCGAGTGTAAAGGCTTTGCATGTGCTAACTTGAGTGTTAAGGCTTTGCATGTGCTAACTCGAGCGTAAAGGCTTTGCATGTGCTAACTTGAGTGTTAAGGCTTTGCATGTGCTAACTCGAGCGTAAAGGCTTTGCATGTGCTAACTCGAGTGTAAAGGCTTTTCATGCGCTAATGCTAGTGTAAAGGCTTTGGCTGTGCTAACTCGAGTGTTAAGGCTTTGCATGTGCTAACTTGAGTGTAAAGGCTTTCATGTGCTAATGCTAGTGTAAAGGCTTTGCATGTGCTAACGCTAGTGTAAAGGCTTTGCATGTGCTAACTCGAGTGTTAAGGCTTTGCATGTGCTAACTTGAGTGTAAAGACTTTGCATGTGCTAAAGCTAGTGTAAAGGCTTTGCATGTGCTAACTCGAGTGTTAAGGCTTTGCATGTGCTAACTCGAGTGTAAAGGCTTTGCATGTGCTAACGCTAGTGTAAAGGCTTTGCATGTGCTAACTCGAGTGTTAAGGCTTTGCATGTGCTAAGTCCAGTGTAAAGGCTTTGCATGTGCTAACGCTAGTGTTAAGGCTTTGCATGTGCTAACTCGAGTGTTAAGGCTTTGCACGTGCAAACTTGGGTGCTAAGTAGTTTGCACGTGCTAACTAGGGTGCTAAGTAGTTTGCACATGCTAACTAGGGTGCTAAGTAGTTTTCACGTGCTAACTAGGGTGCTAAGTAGTTTGCACCTGCAAAGCGGCTTTTCACTGCCGTGCTAACACTTAGCACCTTTAAGTGAATAGAGCCCAATGTATGTTAACGGTGATGCAGAGGTATAGCATTTTATTGCATTTTTATGCAGGTTTTTTTTTTTGTAAACCAAGTTTGAGTATGTATTTCAGCTTCCTGTTGACTTCCTAGTGATGTGCCAGAGAGGAGAGGACATTTAAAATGTGAAAACTTTAAAATACATGATGTTAGGCAGCTACAACCTGCTGTTTCGTTTCCAGTTGCCCTTTAAAGAGAGATTGTCACCATAAAAATCAAATTTCAACAGCAACTGGTCTGAGTGTAACCTATACAATAAAACCCCTGTGTTGCTGCGTCCAGCTGTCCCTGTGTCCCTGTTTTTTGCTACTGCGCATGTGCGCAGTAATGGACAGCTGGATAGGACCAGGGAGTGAGGCAGGCAAGCGAGGTGGGCGGGCAAAGCGGATGGTGCGGGTGCGCGCGTGTGTGCGGCGGTTGTGTGTGCGCGGCAGGCACACGCATTTGCACTGGTGCCTGCGGCAGGAAGAAGACCTAGAGCCCGTTTTTAAACGTGCTTGGGTCCACTAGTTAAGTGATAACGATGCTAATCCTGTATTCAAAACTTTTAAAACTTTTTCCGCTATTATGGTTTGGAGTTATCACATACCATAGGAGCACTGGCCCTTTAATAGTCAGTGCCAAACAGTTGCATGCTGGGGGTTCTTTTTATCTATAATATATTCCTCCTTTCCCATTTATTTCCCTGCCTAGCTGCCTAGCTGAAACACGTTCCTCTGCTCACTTGTGTTTACAAGCAAGGCAGAGGTGACTCAGCGATTGAAGGAGAAAAGAAAAAAGTTAAGGGCAGAAATGACACCAGGATTTATCCTCAAACTGTGGGCAAAAGACATCGTTCCCACCAGGAACAGAATTCTCTTCATTTACTATATAAAAGTCACTGAAATCAATATGTGGACAGTACAATACATGTGTTATGTAAGTAGATCAAGTATTTATCTACTTATATGTGTGTGTGTTTTTTTTTCCCTGGCATAGTATGGCTAATCCTACTGCTTTAATGGGTCGGTGGTTGCGGACCTCAACTCTCTCTCTACTATTGAACTAACACTGCTGGTGCACGGGGAAGGTCATCGCACACTGCAGTACTTGAGGTTTGTGAGTGCTACTCCAAACCACTTCTACACACACACACAAAAAAAACCACTGTATCTAAATAAACATAGGGTAATTTGTCTGTTCTTCAAAAATCCAAAAGATACAACTAAGTAATGTGAATAAAAAAAACTAGCAAAATAACAAAAAACAAAAAAACCATGCAGCATTTTACATATATTGCAGCAGTACAGCAGTATAGCATACACAATTAAACCTTTGATCTTTTTTTTTTTTTTTTTTTTTTGGACATAGGATTGTGATTTGATGGGGCAGGTGCATGGAAAAAAGGTGCCAGGAAGAAAGGGCACCAGTGGATAGCAACATTTCAATAACGATAAACATCATTAACAAATTTGGTTCATGATAAATACCATTTTAAAATAGATAGGAGTTGATAATGAAAATATGTTAACGTTAAAAAATTCAACAATACAGCTTAACCCAACCCTACTCTCACACAGAACCCTGCCCTGGTGGTGCCTAAAACTAACCACACCCCTTGTGGTGCCTAACGCTAACTCCCCCAGTGGTGCCTAACCCTAACCACCCCCCTGGTGTTGCCTAACACTAACCGCTGCCTAGATGGTGCCTAACCCTAACCTCTCCCCCTGGTGGTGCCTAACCTTAACCACCCCCCAGTGGTGCCTAACCCTAACCACTCCCCCTGTAGAAACACCCTTTTACACATAGAAACAATATTGTCTTTGATAACGTAAAACCTGCACATACAAACAAAATAATATGACAAAAACTGTAACGTTGCAAGTTGCTAAAACGATAACATATTTCAAAAACTTTAAAGAGCTAATGTTAATGATACTTATCAGGCACCATTTTTTCTGCTTTGGGTGTCGTATTATGGTAACTATAAATGCATTAGAGTCTATGGCGGTGCCCTTTATGTCCACCCTCAGCTGGCGCCCTATTTTTCCTGTTACCAATTAGGCACTTAAAGGGAAGTAACATGAAAATCTTTTCTCTATTGGCACCAGGTGTATAAAAAGTAGTGCCACATGAATATAAAACAACTATATCGCTTGTTATCTTAAACTTTCATTTCCATACGAAATTCACCAATTACAATAACTCATTATTTAACAAATAATCGTTTCTTTAGCTGTATGATTGTTTCTAAAACTGTTCCCTATGCTTTCTCAGAAAAAAAAAAAAATTATATTTCAGCTTTTTGCACCATAACAAGCAGCTTCCGCTATTCCCACCTATGTTACAAATTACTTTTTTTTCATGTATTAAAAAAATATATATATATTTACATTTTGACTCCTCAATTATTTTTCTTTTAATTCTATGATACATAAAACCATAAATGATCATATACTAATTTGTATACTGGTAATTTATATTACACTAACAAAATAGGGGATTAAAGTTAAAGAGGAACTCCAGTGAAAATAATGTAATAAAAATAGTGCTTCATTTTTTACCATAATTATGTATAAATGATTTAGTCAGTGTTTGCTCATTGTAAAATCTTTCCTCTCCCAGATTCACATTCTGACATGTATTACATGGTGACATTGTTACTGTGGGCAGGTTATGTAGCTGTTTCTAGCTGTTCTAGCTGTTAGACAGCTGTAAGCAGCTATTTCCTGTCTGTGAACATTGTTACATCGTGGCAGTTTGCCCGGAGTACCGCGGTATTCAGAGCTTCTAGTGAGAGTGGTTTCAGCACAAAATCAGTCACACAGCGCCCCCTGATGGTCTGTTTGTGAAAATTCTATTTCTCATGTAAAAGGGGGTATCAGCTACTGATTGGGATAAAGTTCAATTCTTGGTTGGAGTTTCTCTTTAAGCGCCCTTTGAGGGGTCAAGGTTAGACACTACGGGGGGTTAAGGTTAGGCACTGGGGGGGGGGGGGGGGGGTGGGGAGTTAATTTTGGCACCAACAGGGGAAGATTAGGGGCTCAATTCACTATAGTGTAATAACTGCTATCTCGTGAAAGCACATGTGATCGCGCACAAACCTTCGCTTATCACGCAAAGTAATGCTGTTCACGCGCAAACCTGTGATAGCAGTTATCATGCTATAGTGAATCGAGCCTTATGTGTGAGAGTTTTGAAAGAATTAGGCTAAAGTAAAATATCAGTAAGTATTAAATATATTTTACTGTATGAATGAAGTAGTACAATATTGGTACATTAAACATAATTATATCACTTTTACTGGTGCCCATTTTACAGTAAAAATACAGGTTACAGTGGAAAATAGTAGATTATCAATATTATAAACATATCGTCTTCTATTATTATATATTATATTCTATATATTATATTGTATATTATATTTAAATTATACTGTATTTTATTATATTTTACCGCACATCCTAGCATCTATTCAACCAAATAAATGATAACTTCAATATTGTTTATATCTGGTCTCTGGTGCTCTTTTTAGCCTTTATTATTTGCACACAATTGCATGTGTACACATTTGTATTAGGTCAACAATTGCCACCGTTGTACTGTGATTGACCTTTTAGCAGTGCACTGTTAAAGGGTAACTAAACTGATGTAATTAAAAAAAAATAGATGCATATCTCACTACGGAAGCCCCAGGATGGATGGTCCAGTGGCTTCCACTAACTTCTTCCACCCCTCCATTCCTAAGCTGGGTCTCTCTAAACCAGGGATGTCAAATCAGTCCTTCGAGGGCCGAGGTCCTCACACATTTTTGACACAGCTCAAATTAATGAATGGGTCTTAATCAGGAAAGGTGTGGTCCATCAGGTAGAACACATTCCTCTCTTTCTCAGTCCATCCTAAACACTGGCATGGATCTGGCCCTCCAGGCCTGGAGTTCAACACCTCTGCTCTAAACATATTTGACTATAATGTTGAATGTGTTGCTTGCAATCACACTCCACATACAAGCATGGCCACTCTGCGCCTGCGTAGTTGCATGAAGATGCTCATGCACAGCTTTTTCCACCATGCTACTGCGCAGACCCGCGCAGGCATAAAACGGCCATGTTTGTACATGGAGGAGAGCGCTGCTGCAGACAAAGGTGAGGGTCCTGGCTGGCAATAAAGTGCTCTAGGAAGATTGGAAAAGCCTCTGAAAGCTCCAGAGGCTTTTTTGATCTTCCTAGACCATCTACTAAGTTTTTTTATTTTTTTTAATGACTTCAGATTTGCTTTAAAGGACATCCAATGTGAAAATAAACTGATGAGATAAACAATTGTATCTATCCTTCTTCTCCTAAAAATGCCTTTTTTTAGGTATCTCACAGTTTTATTTTACATTTAAATCTAGTTTTTAAGTTTTTACTGTTTCATTGTCTCTGCTTAATGACACATGCATTGAAGTATGCCAAAGCTCAAATCTGTGAACTCTTGACCCCTTTTATCTCTTTCCTGCTCTCAGAAGCCATTTACTGACAGGAAAGTGTTTTATGGCTGTAATTCCTTATCATTGAGGGTTCTGCTGACCCAGTCCTGACCCAGACAGAAACTGTCACTTGCATACCTGATATTTAACTCTTTCGGGCAGAGAAAGAAAAAAAGGAACACAGCCTAGTTATTTGTGTGCTAGGCACTGTACATACACATGTCTATCTCATCATGTCACATGTGACCTCGGTTGTCCTTTAAAGGAATCCTGAAGTTAGAGTCTAAAATTCAGTATTTATTTCATTATACACAATGCACATTGCCTGGTTGTCCTGCTGATTTTCTTCCTCTAATACTTTAAACCGCAGACCCTTACCAAGCATGCAGATCAGGTGCCCTGACGGAAGTGTGACTGGATTAGCTGCAAGCTTGTTTCAGGTGTGTGATTCGGGGGCCGCTGTGGCCAAATAGATCAGTGGAACAGCCAGGCAACTGGTATTGTTCAAAAGGAAATACATGTTGCAACCTCCATATCCCACTCAGTTCAGGTGACCTTTAATATACTCTGCAGGCTCTCTTCAGATTACCTAAGGAGGGGGAAGTCTTTGGGTCCTAAAGAGCCTTTACTGTTCCTCTCACGGTTTCCTCATTCCAGCACTGTCAGCCCCGGTACCAGTATCTGACTGATTCAAATGAGGGTGGCATCACTGGAACGAGGGGACCGTGGGAGGAGCTGGAAGGCTCTGTAGGACCCAAAGCCTTCCCCCTCCTTAGGTAAGTATCTGATTAGTGTCTGTAAAAGTGATGTTCCGCTCAATGATCCAGCAAAATAGAAAATCTTTATTGTGGCAGTAACACACGACACAACATGTCTGCTAACATGTTACGGACACACAATGGTCCTTAATCATAAGAAGTGACGACAGTGGAGTAAGTATCTGATTGTGTTTTGTTTTGTTTTTTCAATTGACGTTAACCTTAAAGTGAACCTGAACTCTTGCACAGGACAGATGGAAACCATAGAGAAATGCACCCTGTGTGTATTTAGAGCGTTTAGCCTGTCTAATTCTCCCTCATCTGTGACTAATTTGATCTCTCCTCGTGTAAGCTGATAAGCTCACTTGAAAGCACAGGATGTTACCAATATGTCTGCTTCCATGAAAGCAGGAAGTAGAAACACTGCAAATCTATTGTAGGATTTATATCAGCTGTAACAAAGACATGTTTTTCTTAAAAGGTTATTACGCTGTTATCTTTTAGAGCTGAGAGGAAGTTCTGAGTTCAGGTCCGCTTTATATGGACATCATTAACAGGGAAACCATTAGACACCATCAAATTCCACCCTTTGGATGCCCCGATCTTTAGTGGCTCCATAAGAAAGGCATTTGAGACAAAACATCTTGACACACGAGCTTCTTGTCACCTTTGAGTTGGCTTGGAGGACAATAAGAGACTGAGCTGTTGGATAAGACAATACATAAAACCAGGCAAATAAAATGTTAGCATCTACTTCAACATGTGTAGACTTTAAACAAAGTATCTCAGCAATATAAAAGAGCACAACTAGTACAAGAAACATTGTCATGGTCTTTATTGCACTGAGATGGGCGTGAAGCTTAGCCTGACCAAAACCTGAATCCTTCTGCCTCATGTTTCGGATGTGTTGTAATAGCGAGCCGACAGTGAGTGTTATTGAGAAAAGCGTGAAACAAAGAGGCAAGAAACAATTCAAAAAGAAGTTATATATCAAAAACCATTGCTCCACTGAGTATGTCCTACTATTGACAATAAAACCTAATGTAGCATTTCCAGTTGTTTGCATCTCTGGAACCAAATCAATACACCACATGGATGGGATATTTTGGATAAAGGCACCAAATATGGACAGCATCAGAATATAGGGCAAAAAGGTCAAGAAAAGTCTTTTGGTCGAAAGAAAGAGTTGGAAAGTTAGGTTAGAGATGCTGATGCAGTAGAAGCCACAGAGCCAGGAGATCATCCAGTTGCTGCTGTAAATTAAACTCAGAGTAAAATAGACTAGCAATGGGAAGAGTTCTTTAATGACATAGAGGTGGAAGCCGGCATGCCATACTACAACATATGTAGTCACTGCTCCCTGAAGGAAAAGGTTCACCATTGCCAAAAAGAGATGAATGCACTCGCATCTTTTCAGTCCATTGCTCAGTTTTTTAATATTAAAATGCACAATATAAGCATTCAGGGAAAGACCTGTCCCCGTTTCCAGTATGACTATGAGCAGCAGTAAGAGCCAAGTAGACATGTTGGACACCCAAAAGGAAGCTCAGGCACATAATGACAACTTGATGACCTGGCTGGTGCAAAAAGTTAGGATTAATGCAAATTTCAAACTGAATCTCAATTACGTGTTCTGCTGGAAGATACAGGATAATATGTCCGTGTAATTGGAAAGAATGCAGAGCGATCCAAATATTCACAAACGAAATAAAATAAATAATCTGAAACCGATGCAAATGACGCCTGGATTCCTGCCACTTTTTCATTGAAGAAGAGGAAGCTGATTTTTTTAACCCAAATATTAAAATGATTCAGTAATGATAATGTGATAATACCTGCATCCACTAATAGTGGCCATACACTAAACCATCTAAACATAGGATTTAAGGCAATAAATAAATTTCAATGACACAAATCAAATGAGGTGGCAAGGCCCTCTGTCATGGTCACTACTCATTTCCTTGTCCAGGCTTGGTGGCTGGCATCAGCGAATGCCCGCATCTGAATTTGCTCTCCAGAATACAGCTTCAGGTTACTTTTGGACATGCCAAGACCATTTCTTAGTGACATGATGCCCCATGTGATGCCTCCTATGGCACCTCAGACAGGCTTGAAGCTTCTTACAAAAGCTTGTTACACACTTTTACCACCTCACCTCAACGGATAAGAGCTATTTTCACCTTTCAGTGCTCATCCCTTTCATTTGCCAATAGCTTCATCACTACTAATCACAATGAAAATAAATCTACGGTATATCTTGCTTTTTTCACCACCAATTAGGCTTTTTGGGGTTGATATTTGTTTTCAGTAATTACTTTATTTTCTATGCATTTTAAAGGGAAAAACAAGGAAAAAAATGAAAAAATACACTATTTCTCCAATTTCATCCCCTATCGTTTTAATATAAACACATAGGCAGATACAATGTGTGGGTTTTATGAACAGTAGCAGCTACTGTTCATAAAACCCACACATTTTATCTGCCTATTTGTCCTAGTTTTTACAAAATTTTAATTATGTCCCTAGTACAAAATATGGTGACAATATATTATTTGGAATTAAAGGTGTATTTTTTCTATGATTTTTTCCCCACCAATCTCATGTGCACGCACGCGGGAACGTGCACATGCGGGAGCGCACACAAGCACGTGGGAGCATGCACGTGCACAGTGGCATGCTGTTTAACTTATAAAAACATCCTGGAGCTGTTAAGAGGATCTAGCAGGACATTTTTATACGTCTGTTTGTCATTAAGTGGTTAAATTATGATTGACCAATTACAGACTGACCAATTTTACCACCTCTATGTCGTAGGAGGGTAAACAGATATGTAATCCTATGAGCAGATTGCGTAGGTAAACTACTATATGGAGGTGGTAAAATTGGTCAGTAATTGGTCAATCATAATTAAAAGTGTGTACCAGGCATAACTCTGAGCACAGACATGATATGCTTTGACAAATTTCTGAGTGCCCTCTGTGAAAGAAGACCACCAAACATGATGTGCTAACCAATTAGGGCTTGTTCAGACTGATGTTTGGAGGTGTTGCGTTCGTTGGCGTCGCGGTGGCAATGCGTTCAGGCTTTCAGCAGCGTTCGCATTGCGTTCGGATGCGGTCGCGTTTTTTCTTCCCCTAGGGGGACATTACCCGTCGTGGTTAACCGCCCCTGGAAGCAACATGTAGCTTCCAGAGGCTCCTTGAACGCCAGGGAAAATCGGGACCCGATGTGTGCAAACGCACGTAACAGCTTTGTACAAACGCTCCCATTCACTTGAATGGGAGCGTTTAACGCCAAGCCCCGAACGCTGGCAGTAAATGCTCTGCAAGCGTCCGTCTGAACCAGCCCTAATCTGGGACTTTCTCTGAGAGGACTCAGTTTGGCTGAACATTAATGGATCAGACAAGTCTTGGAACGGGACCACGTTTGTGAGTGCAGCAATCACACAATATCTTAGCAAAATGGAATCAGGAATTTAAGCTTGAGAAAGTAACACCTCAAAACTATCAGAGAGGGTTCCAGTTTTTACATTTTATTGTACCAGGTTTATACGTAACGGTCAAATTAAGATGGACAAAAAAAAAAAAAAAAAACAGGGCCAGATGGGCTCAATGTGGATTGAACCTCTTGGATCCTTCAATGTACTCTAGGTTTTTATGATTAGTAAAAACTGTATAAGAATGAACAGCATCCTTCCGACAATGTTTCCACTCTTCAAAAGCTTCAAGCTAAAGCTAAAATTTTACCCCAAGGAGTTCTAGGTTACCTATATACTGTGGTAGAACAGCGAGGAGAACCCCAGCGCATACCACTAAGGCTGCATCTGAAATGACCACCAGCTCAGTGTGTAGCACCTATATAGACTTTCTGCACACTTTGCATTCAATTCAGATGCAAATCATATGCAAATCTGCTACTACTTATCATGCAAACAGGAAACTCAGGAGGAGGGGGTGGGAGCAGCTAACCTGACAGTTACATAATTACAAAGTTAAGGAAGGTGGGGGGTGCCCGGAGGTTTGCCTCACTGTGGCGCAAGTGTCTAGTATAATATACTTTGCATGCAAACCATATTGGAAGCTAAAGTACCTCCTAGTTTAATAAATGTTAGCACTTGTCTTGGATGCAGGGCATGCATTTTTCAGTCTGGCAGAGGCGGTGTATGCCTGTGCGATTAACCATTCAATTGCAACATGTGTTTAGGGACGCGCAGCCTTTTCCCCCCACCTTACCTATATACTGTATTGGCCGCCATATGAGATGCTACGGAATATAAGATGCACCTAGGTTTAGAGGGTAAAAACCATGGGAAAAATATTTATATACTAAACCTGGTATGTCTATGTTCCAGGAGCATCTCATACATGCTGTCTCTTAATAGGTGTCCTACTGTGTCCCCATATGTCTTCCTGTGCAGTTGTGGGTCCTATGCGAAATTTTGCATACGCAAAATTTTGCATCGAAATTCGCATTTACGCATTATAATGGTAATGTGAAATTTCATGACAAATCTTAATTAATTTTGTATGTGATATCAATATTTCATAAATGCATGTAATTTTTCACGTAATTTGTGTGCAATTTTGTGAAATGTGTGCCGACTCTAGCGGTTAATAGCAAAGCCCCCATAAATGCTATTGCTACCAAAATTGCTACATATGTTAAGGAGAAAATTGGGTACAAGTAAAACATTTTTTGCAAAAAGACATTGTAGTTTTTGAGAAAATCAATTTTAAATATGCAAAGAAAATGATTTTTAAACTGTCATTATTTAGTTTAAAAAAAAATTTCTTTGCATTTTTAAAATTGATTTTCTCAAAAACTACAAGGTCTTTTTGGAAAAATATTTTGACTTGTACCCTCTATTCTCTATTACATGTGTAGCAATTTTGGTGTCACTATTATGTATGTGGGCTTTGCAATTCACTGCCAAAGTCAACACAAAGTTACGCAAAAATTACGCAATATTTTAGGTGAAATCCCAAATCACTATACGAAATCAATTGAATTTACAAATCGTAATTGCGTATAAGTATCTATGCAAAAATGTACATGAAATTTTGCGAAATTGTAATTAGCTGATTGTGATCATTACTGCTCCTTTGTCCCCTTCTGTCCTCACTATATTCCCTACTTTCCTCAGTGCGTCCCATTCTGTCCTAGCTTCTGTCCCCAGTGTGCCCACTCTGTCCTTAGTGTGTCCCAAACCTACTAATGAGGTCAGTTAAAGGAGCTTTCAGATTAGAGAAACGTTGAATACATTTCCTGTAAAATCTTGCAAACCCTGGAAAACATTGCAAGAATTTCAGATTACTCAAATTATGCCAATCCCAAACCGCTGAGAGCTTTGCTGGGTCATCATAGATAATGTAGCTCAGGGAAAAAAACTTGATGGGACTGAAAAATACACTTTTCCAGCTTAGTGTATAGGCAGTTCTCTCACAGATACACAACAACAAAACTACCTAGCAAGCAGGGGCATAACTAGAAATCACTGGGCCCCCTGCAAAACTTTGGATGCCCCCCCCACTGTTGTTGCTGGAGGTAGGAGTGCTGATGATGGCCTGCTGCTGCTTGTGCCTGCTGTTCCCCCTACCTGCACTGCGCCCCCTCCTGCCCCTAAAAATGACCCTGGAGGGCCCCAGAGCCAGCACCCCCCTTAGGCTTCTCCTCCTAAGGGCCCCCGTGTGGATGCATCCCTTGCAGGGGCTATTGTTATGGCTCTGCCAACAAGTCACACACAAATATATATATATATATATATATATATATATATATATATATATATATATATACATACTTATATATAGGGCTGCTCAAATCCGATCTGGGAGACATCCAGATAGTTGCTATCTGGATATCTCCTAGTAAACCTGTGTGAGGTGGGCGGGGGAGGGGTCAATCTTACCTGCCTGATGTCTTCTTTGTCCGTCCCTCGGCGCCTCCCACAATGCGCTCCACGTGCGTCACGGGATTACAAACACTTCCTCTCTCAACTCGGAAGGAGGAAGTGTTTGTAATCACGTGACCGCCGCTTGGACCGCATTGTGGGAGGCGCCGAGGGAAGGACGAAGAAGACGTTAGACAGGTAAGATTGACCCACCCCGCACAGGTTTACTGGGAGATATCCGGATAGCAACTATCCGGATGACTCCCGGATCGGATTTGAGCAGCCCTATATATATATATATATATATATATATATATATATATATATATATATATATATATATATATATATATATATATATATATATATATATATATATATATATATATATATATATATATATATATAGTTCTGAAAGACTGTGAGAATTACGGAGACCAAACAAAATACTTATTATGCAGATCTTTGATGTTAAAGGCTGTCTTCCACTCATCCCCCTGTCTGATATGAATTGTAGGCTGCCAAATTTCATGAATATGTGCAAAATATTCATGAAATTCATGAAATGTTCAAATTAAACACAAATGTATGTACCTGTGACCTCTGTACGCTCTGAGAAGTCCTGTCCAATCCTGTTCTCCACAATATCAATTGAATACTGAACAGAAGCAACAGGGCACGCATTGTGTGCAAAAAGGAGTTTCCATTTTGACAAATAGATGCAGGTTTTTTTAGGGGAGGGCGGACAAGACATCCTAGGAACACAGTAACATGATGGACGTTGGAGCCGGATCATCCACAAGGCAACATTAGGTAAATGCTTATGGCCTGATAGTAGGACTTATCTAGCACATGCTCTGACTTTGTTTCCCACCTCACCATACACACACAAAAATAAAATAAAACAGGTCTCAGGGAGACCCATAACCATTTTGTTGCTTAGGGCCCCATTTCAACATAATCCATCCCTGCCGGACATAATCTACAGGAGGTAAGTATTTAGCTGATATGTACAGTGAAATGGGAACGTTTGGGCAACCTTATTAATTGTCATGACTTTCCTGTATAATTTGTTGGTTGTTACGACAAAAAATGTCAGTTAAATATATAATATGGGAGACAAACACGGTGATATTTGAGAAGTGAAAGACGTTTATTGGATTTACAGAAAGTGTGCAATAAGTGTTTAAATAAAATTAGGCAGGTGCATAAATTTGGGCACTGTTATTTTATTGATTGTAAAATTTTAGAATGAATTACTTGAACTCAAATTGGCTTGGTAAGCTCAGTGACCTCTGACCTACATACACAGGTGAATCCAATTATGAGAAAGTATTTAGGGGTCAATTTCAAGTTTCCCTCCTCTTTTAATTTTATCTGAAGAGTATCAACATTGGGGCCTCAAAACAACTCTCAAATGACCTGAATACAAAGATTGTTCACCATCATGATTGAGGTGAAGGATACAGAAAGCTATCTCAGAGATTTCAGCTGCCTGTTTCAACAGTTAGGAACATATTGAGGAAATGGAAGACCACAGACTAGGTTCAAGTTAAGGCTTGAAGTGGCAGACCAAGAAAAATCTCAGATAAACAGAAGCGAAGAATGGTGAGAACAGTCAGAGTCAACCCAAAGACCAACACCAAAAAACCTACAACATCATCTTGCTGCAGATTGAGTCACTGTGCATTGTTTAACCATTCGGCACACTTTACACAAGGAGATGCTGTATGTGAGAGTGATGCAGAGGAAGCCTTTTCTCCACCCACAGCACAAACAGAGCCGCTTGAGGTATGCTAAAGCACATTTGGACAAGCCAGCTTCATTTTGGAAGAAGGTACCGTGGACTGATAAAACTAAAATTGAGTTATTTGGGCATAACAAGGGGTGTTATGCATGGAGGAAAAACAACACAGCATTTCAAGAAAAACACCTGCTACCTACAGTAAAATATGGTGGTAGTTCCACTATGCTGTGGAGCTGTGTGGCCAGTGCAGGGACTGGGAATCTTGTCACAGTTGAGGGACACATGGATTCCACTCAGCATCAGCAGATTCTGGAGACCAATGTCCAGGAATCAGTGACAAAGCTGAAGCTGTGCCGGGGCTGGATCTTTCAATAAGACAAAGACCCTAAACACTGCTCAAAATCCACTAAGGCATTCATGCAGAGGAACAAATACAACATTCTGGAATGGCCATCTCAGTCCCCAGACCTTAATATAATTGAAAATCTGTTGTGTGAGTTAAAGAGAGCTGTCCATGTTTGGAAGCTATCAAACCTGAATGAACTAGAGATGTTTTGTAAAGAGGAAGTGTAATGCTGGGGGGTCATACTTTCTGAACACCCAGCACAACAAGGCTAAGAACTGGATAATGGAAGAGGCTACACAGGCAGCCCCAAGCAACTGCAGCTCTGGGCTTCCGATATCGCTACAAATAAGACGCAATGGCAGCGCAGTGCGATGTTGTGCTGCTCTTGCGATAGCAAACGTTCAGACAGATACAAGACAGGACTATATATTGGAGCGTAACTTGTAGCAACCACAGCTCACAGTCACGTCCACAGAAGCAGAGCAAGCAGGCTAACAAAAGTCACCAGCAAGCATCCACACAGGCAAGACTACAGGAAAGAACGTAACTAATAGCAACACAACTATGCTAGCTAAGCACGGGTGATCACGATAAGCGCAACCTCCCAAAAAGTGCTAAACACTAACTAGCTAAACACAGGATATCAACAGTTCGAGTACGTATAAATCAGCGGCACTGATATATCACCGTAGCATGAATACACGGAAAATAACAAACGCTGACTAGAATATGTATATATTGGTGATGAACCAATATATAACACTAGCCGACCCGCGGCGTAGCATACACCGCATAAGAGGGTAGAGGGCAGGAAGGGGGTATTGGGCACAGCGGTGGGGAGGGGGGTTGGACCCCCCTCAACTGGGTTCCCCATGTGTGCTCTACCTCCAGCTTAAGCTCAGCAGGAACCACCCCTCACCTGGGTCCCCCATGTGCACTCCCCCTCCTGCTTAAGCACAGTAGCAGCCGCCACTATTAGTACGAGGCAGCGGACGGGGATGACTCACCTATTCCATGTTCCATCGTGCGTTCCACTGTTGTCACTTCCTACACTGTATTGGTGTAATTTGCCTTTTTAAAACAGAAGGAAATCTACAATAATTCAGCTATAAGTAAACTTTTGTGGTTACCCACAATGCACTACTACTAAATATGCAAATTACCACTTTTCCCCCTTGGTAAGCTAAGCAAGCATCCAGAGCCGCTGGTGTATAGCAAACATATAGCTTTAAATTTTACACAGTCATATCAAACCCACATGTAGACAGCCTGTTTCAGACTTTTGGTCCTCATCAGTACATGGCAGGGATTGATATGGCTGTATGAGATAGGGCTTGGACCAACACAACAGAGTAACCAAGCAGCTCAGGGTGACCCAAACCACTCAGAATGTATAGGGGGATAAAAGGGACCAAAAAGACCTCCTACTAAATAAAAGCAAAGCTTGTTGTAATTTGCCGTCCTAAAACGGAAGGAAATATGCAATAATTCAGCTATAAGTGAGCATTTGTGGCTACCCACACTGTACTGCTACTAAGTATGCAAATAATTCCTTTTCACCCTTAGTAAACCAAGCAAGCATCCAGAAGCACTGGTGTTTAGCAAGCCTATAGCTTTAAATTTTACACAGCTATATCAAACCCACATGTGACAGCCTGTTTCAGACTTTTGGTCCTCATCTGTTCATGGCAAGGATTGATATGGCTGTATGAGATAGGGCTTGGACCAGTACAACAGAGTAAGCAAGCAGCTCAGGGTGACCCTAACCACTCGAATTGGATAAAATGGTGGATAAAAGGGTGGATAAAAGGGACCAAAAAGACCTTCTACTAAAAAAAATCAAAGCTTGGTGTAATTTGCCTTCTTAAAACAGAAGAAAATCTGCAATAATTCAGCTATAAGTGAGCATTTGTGATTACCCACAATGCACCGCTACTAAATATGCAAATTATTCCTTTTCACCCTTGGTAAGTCAAGCCAGTGCTGGGCCGAAATTACGCATGAGCGTAATTACGCACCGTAATTCAATGCAAATTTACGCGTAAGCAATACGCGTAACTTACGGTCTTACGCGTAATTATTTACGCGTAAGCAATTAAGTGGTATCGTAATTACGCTGTGTACCGTAATTGCTAGGTATGCGTAATTTTACGAAGATTTACGCGTAATTTTACGCGTAATTACTAACGTAAAAACTCCCCTTTTCTAAGAGTAGCCAATCAGTCAACATCCTAAGCAACCAATAGTATCTTCTCCCGCCCTTCAGTATATAAGCGTACGTTTTAACGCATACGAATGATGTGTACGCAATAGCTGTCACATTGACGGCTATTGCGTACACATCGTCCGTATGCATCAAAAAGTACGCACTAATGGGTATTACGGCACTACGCGTAACATCGTAGCGTAAGCACCTACATTACGGTATCCTTACGCGTAACTGCGTAAGTTAACGCGTAATAACAGTGATAAACCGTAGATAATTTATAATGCTGTAACCGTAATTACGTAATGCACAATAGCGTAAATTTACATGTAAGGATCCATAAGCGTAGATTTTTCCATTACGACCAGCACTGAGTCAAGCAAGCCTATAGCTTTAAGTTTTACACAGTCATATCAAACCCACATGTGACAGCCTATTTCAGACATTTGGTCCTCATAAGTACATAGCAGGGATTGATAAGGCTACATGATAAAGGGCTTGGACCAGTACAACAGAGTGACCAAGCAGCTCAGGGTGACCCAAACTACTAAGAATGTATAGGAGGATAAAAGAGACCAAAAAGCCCTCCTACTAAAAAAAAAAGCAAAGCTTGGTGTAAATTTTCCTTCTTAAAACAGAAGCAAATCTGCAATAATTCAGCTATAAGTGAACATTTGTGGTTACCCACAATGCACTGCTACCAAATATGCAAATTATCCCTCTTTGCACTTGGTCTGATATGACACTACTTCTTCTTCTTGCTTGGACCAGCCCCTTCTTCTTGCTTGGACCGGCCCTGGGGGCAGGGCAATACTTCTTCTTCTTGCTGGAAGGTTGAGGCACTTAGCCTATTATATAGATAGATAAGCAAGGGTGACTAGCTAGATCTAGATCAATACATCGAACTAAGTTTGGCAATACAAACAATAAAAAATCTCTGCACTAGAAGGGGTATGTATATATGTCCTCGTGGGAAATATATAATCATAGCTCCACAAGATAACTGAACTAGAAAGTAGCAAGACAAGGAAATATTATTCACAATATCAAAGGACCCAGTAACAGCTTAGACAGAGCTGAAACTATGACGGGCGAGGCCTAAGAGGGGAGGCAGACTTTTATGCTGGCATCAGCCAATGGATGCAAACATGCAAATCTCCACACAGCAGAATGGTAATCATTCAATCCAGAGCTGGCTTGATTACCATTTGCTAGCTGAAAGACCATCATAACAAATGCATGCAGTGCTATGCAACAACATGCATGCAGGAAATCCAGGGCTATCTGGCTGCAGCTCAGCCATAGTAAGCCATTAGCGGAATGATGACAGCATCCTGAGCTGCCCAGAACTGCAGAGCAATTGCAAATGACAATGTGACTCATTGCGAATGCACAGCCGAATGCAGGCTGACAAGCCAGAACTGTCCATTTGCGGCTCCACCACAATGGACAGAACATGCCACAGGAGGAATCCTTACAGGAATGGTCCAAAATACCTTCAACCAGAATCCAGACTCTCATTGGAACCTACAGGAAGCATTTAGAGGCTGTGATTTTTGCAAAAGGAGGATCTACTAAATATTAATTTTATTTCTTTTTTGTGGTGCCCAAATTTATGTACCTACCTAATTTTGTTTAAACAATTATTGCACACTTTCTGTAAATCCAATAAACTTCATTCCACTTCTCAAATATCACTGTGTGTGTCTTCTATATGATATATTTAACTGCCATATTTTGTCATAACAACCAACAATTTATACAGGAAAATCATGACAATTAATAAGGTTGCCCAAACTTTCGCACCCCACTGTACTTTTTATAGTGATGAGCACAAATTTAGCATAATTGTAATTTTTTTTTGCATCATAATTCGGAATTACGATACAAAATCGTAATGCAAAAGTTGGACAACATAATTAAGAGCTGTATTTTTGCAATTTCGTGTAATGTTCATGTAATTTTGTGCCTACACAAGCTCAAAAAGACCTTGTAGTTTTTGAAAAAAAACTATTTTAAAAATGCAAAGGAAAAATGGTTTATAACCTGTCATTTTTCTGAGTTTAAAAAAACACATTTTCTTTGCATGTTTAAAACTGTTTGTCTCAAAATGAAAAATGATGATAACCTACATGGGGACATTGCTATTAAACTCTAATTCAGCACAAAATTATGCAAAAATTATGCAAAATTACAAATGGATTACACTAAATCAGTTGAATGTCCAAATCATAATTACATTTGGTCGTTGTAAGGCTTGGTGGTGTATTCTCCACAGTCAGCATGCAACGCATGAGCTGGCGTGGAGGAGGTACACACACCAGCACAAGGAAACAGGCTATCCCTAGTATAGTGGAGGGGAGGACTGACTCCAATAGGAGATTGTGGCGCACAGAGCCGGTGCAGATCTGACAGCCACAAACAATGCTTTCGTTATAACGTCTCAGCGCAAAGTAGCGCTGAGCGCATAAACCAGAACTCAGGGAAATCAGGACAGGTAGTCAGAATGAACGCTTGCTTAATTAGCCACTACTTAGTGACAGCAAGCGTCCACAATAAAACAGACTGGAATGAGGAAGCCAATGCGTTGCGGCGATGGCGTGCCTCACAAAGACAGGACAGGATAGTCAGGAAATAGCAGGATCAAGATAGATGAATGTAACACAGATAAATATACAATAAGTATGATTTCTTAGCGTATTACAATTACAGCTATCAATGAAACTATTTGTAACGTCTGACTAACATATGTATATATCGGCAATGAACCGATATATGACATAAGCAGGAACACTGACTTAGGACTGGAATGATACAGGGAACAGGACTCAGAAGGATTCGCTATCTCTTCGCAGAGATGAACGCAATCCACAACGGTAACAGGACAGGATTCAGAAGGATTCGTTATCTCCTCGCAGAGATGAACGCAATCGACAAACAGGACCAGGAACAGGATAACTAGCCCAGCACGGGGGATCAACGTGCTAGAACTGACTAGCTGAACACAGGATAAAAACAGTTCGTGTACGTATATATCAGCGTCACTGATGTATCAACGTAACACGAATACAAGGAAAATAATAAACGTGCTGGTATGCATATATATGGGCAATGAACCAATATATGATGCAAAACCAGCAAAGTATCTTTAGAACAAGAAACACGATCGGGGGCTGAAGCGACAGCAAGACTAGCTTAAACTGAAGCTATGAAAACCCAAGGAAACCCTGCAGGAAGCAGATCTTTATACTGAGGTCATCCAATGGGGGCAGACATGCAGATTCCCACACAGGTGAATGATAATCAGTCACAAGCTGACAGCAGGGAAAGACAGACAAAGCTATGCAGCTTGCATGGAAAGACATCAGAACTGCCTGAGCTGCAGCACTACTACTTCCAGCAACACCTGCTGCAGCAGCGATCATTACAGTACCCCCGCCCTTAAAAGCGGATTCCAGACGCTTTTCAAAACTGAAATTCCCAACAAAATAGTCTGACTGATAATTCATGATGACCGGGACAGCCCGGCAAGACCGAATTCCAGAATCAATCCCCACAAGACTGGACCCATCAGAACCAGAACCTACAGAACCATGCCCATCAGTACTACAAGCCCCAGTGTGACACCCATCAGAACCATGATTTCCAGAAGAAAGCCCTCCGAAACTCCCTGAGCGATACCCACCGCCTTCCAGGAAACGTTCAAAAACGCCAACGCCTTTGCAATGCCCACCGGGACTGTCTTTACCAACACAAAACCCACTGTTGAACCAGTCCAAGGCACCAGGACAAGTTTTCTCAGAGACCTCCCAGAACACCTTGAAGCTCCAAAGAGATCCCCATAGGTCAGAACGCCCCTTAGGCTCACATGGAGAACTATCAAGAACCCCTATGGAACCTAGGGCAATTCCCGAGTCAGGGCCACAAGGACAAACATCAAGATCAGGGCTTTCAGGGACCAGAACCATCTCTGGGCATGCAGGCAGACTGGCAACATCAGAACATGTTTCCACTAAGGAAGCATCAGAGCACGCTAACACCTTAGACACACTTGGGCATTCTGGCACACAAAGAACATCTGGGCACACTGGCACAAGAGAAACCTCTGGGCATGTCAAGGAACTGTGAGCCTCAGGGTCAGCCAAGACAGGACCAAAACCAGGACTGGCCAAAAAAAAATCATCATGACTAGACTTCGCAACTACTGGACTTTTACACGAGAATGCAGGATCAGACTTAGATGTCGCTGATTCCAGCAAAGTCAGTAACAAATCAGATTCAGGGGCACTAACAAGACAGGACAAATCTTCTGATGTATGCACTGAACCAGATAGGGACCCCACAACTACCTCTGGACTGGACAGAGACTCATCTAATACACTGGATTGGAGCTCATGAGGCGCTGCAGAACAAGTCAGTATTGCAGCAGCCCCCACTGGACTAGGCAAAACTGAGGAATTCCCTGGACAGGAAGGGGACTCTGGAACCTCTGCCACAGCGGCCAGAGAACCAGAATCTTTTAGGATACAGGGCTGGGTTTCAGGAACACTCATCAGACCGGACTGAAATTCTGAGATTTCTATTATTTTGACCAGAGAATCAGAATTATCCATGTTACAGGGCAAGACTTCTGAAACATTCAGAGGACAGGGCTGGAGTTCCTCGGCTGTTACAACACTGGAGAGGGACTCAACAACATTGGTTAAATCAGACTGTGTACAGGGCAAGGTATCTAACACACATGCTGACGAGGACAATATTTTAATGGCTTCTGCTTTGCTGGGCAGAAATTCATCAAGTTTTATTAGAGCAGACTGTAATTCCAAAACAGCTGCTAGACAAGTGAATATTACTGCAACACCAACTGAGGTAAGCAGTGCCTCAGACTCCTCTGCTAGAGGGTTTGAAGTATCCAAAGTACTGGGTGAAGCATAAGACTCTGCGACCACAGCTTCACTGGACAGGATCACTGAACAGTCCATATTGCAGGGCAAAACCATGGAAGCACCTGCTGGACAGCATAATGATTCTGTGACCTGAGTTTCATTGGAGAGATCTACTGCACAATTCATGGTACAGGGCAAATTTACTGGAACATTTTCTGAACAAGGTAATAATTCTGCGATTTCAGGTTCACATAGCAGATGCTCTGAGCTATTCACGAAACTAGAGCGAGGTGTAGAAACAGGAAGATCAAGACACAATGTTTGCGCATCTGAATCACCATTCATTTGTAAAATTGGAAAATTCAGATGCTGGGGTTCTGAGGTTTCTAGACAGGATTGCTGGGACTCGGAAACTGATGTAGTGCATCTATTGGCATCTGCTGGATCAGACAGGAGTTGAACTTTATTAACACAGGTAATTTCTGCAGAAGTGTTTGCAGAGGCAGGCAAGATTTTTCTGGTGTCTGTTTCACTGAACAAAGAGTCATGAGTACTGGCTAGGCTGGACTCGGAAGTCAGCAGGACCTCTGGATTCTCTGCTGAGAAATTTGCGCAGGGCAAGGTTAAGAATGTATCAGTGGCTTCTGTTTTACTGGTAAGTAACACTGAGTTATCCATGGTACAGGGTGGAATTGCAGGAACTTCAATTTCACACAAAAAGAGCTCCGAATCACCTGCTGAATCAGCCAAAGGTGCTGAAGCAGGCGGGTCAGAACGCCAAATTTGCGAATTCGGAGTCACATAAAAATCATCCAAAATCAGTTCCCACACATCAATCAATGGAGCCACAAAGTCATACCCACACACACCAGTTTTTATTAGGTTATAGGCAGACTTAATGCATGCATTCAATACTAATTCACTTTCTGCACTGTAAAATTGACAAAATGAACTTGAATCATTCTTCCATTCATTGACCAGAGCTTCCATCTCTCCTTTCTCAAATGGAGGATTCCAAGCATACTTAACAGGCAGATCATGGTTTGCAGATATGATTGTAGCAGGGACATATATTGGGTTAATTAGCAGGTGATTGGCAGATTCCTTATTCCTAAGAATCTCCAATACCTGTAGCAAGTGCTGAACTGTAGTGTATGCAAACTTTCCTTGCTTCACAAATACGTTGATTTGTTCAATACTCTGTAATATCTCCTCATAATCATACTCAGATAATTCTTTTAAACAAAAATCTTTATTTTCCCTAGCCAGGGAGGAAAGTTCATTAGTAGTTTCATAAGTCCATTTAACTCCCCTGAAAGACAATTGCATTTCATTATCTGTTAATGGCAGAATCTCATTATAGGTCTCAGTCGCTAAGGATAACGACTCTGAAGATCGGACACGTTTCTTAGAACGTTTGCGTTTTGCCTTAGACCCTGCTGTTTTTGGTGATTTATTCAAGGCTGCAGGAAAATTATCAGTAACACTTTCTGCTTGCTGAACATTTTTGCAAGCAATTGAAGGAGTAGCTGATTGGCCTGCTGCCAGGAGTTCATTAAGAGGAAAAGGCAATGGATCTATGCGCAACCAGTTATGGATCACAAACGCTAGAAATTCCAGCGGTCTCTCTTTCAAATCGGAATGATTGAGAACATCAAATGCCCACTGGAATAATTCCCCTTTAAACAAAATATAACTTAGTTGGAGTGCCCAGGTTGAAACAGGAGTCGCTTGGAGATCAGGATTGGCCAGGAACCTGGCACATTCAGAGAAAAACTCATTTTCTGTTTCAGAGCTAAGTTCTTCAAATTTCTTAAAGGAACAGGAACCATAATTAACAGTGTCATACTTTCTGGGAATCCCCCCCACAATGGGGATTGGTAATGGGGTTTTCATAATGTAAGGCTTGGTGGTGTATTCTCCACAGTCAGCATGCAACGCATGAGCTGGCGTGGAGGAGGTACACACACCAGCACAAGGAAACAGGCTATCCCTAGTATAGTGGAGGGGAGGACTGACTCCAATAGGAGATTGTGGCGCACAGAGCCGGTGCAGATCTGACAGCCACAAACAATGCTTTCGTTATAACGTCTCAGCGCAAAGTAGCGCTGAGCGCATAAACCAGAACTGAGGAAATCAGGACAGGTAGTCAGAATAAACGCTTGCTTAATTAGCCACTACTTAGTGACAGCAAGCGTCCACAATAAAACAGACTGGAATGAGGCAGCCAATGCGTTGCGGCGATGGCGTGCCTCACAAAGACAGGACAGGATAGTCAGGAAATAGCAGGATCAAGATAGATGAATGTAACACAGATAAATATACAATAAGTATGATTTCCTAGCGTATTACAATTACAGCTATCAATGAAACTATTTGTAACGTCTGACTAACATATGTATATATCGGCAATGAACCGATATATGACATAAGCAGGAACACTGACTTAGGACTGGAACGATACAGGGAACAGGACTCAGAAGGATTCGCTATCTCTTCGCAGAGATGAACGCAATCCACAACGGTAACAGGACAGGATTCAGAAGGATTCGTTATCTCCTCGCAGAGATGAACGCAATCCACAAACAGGAACAGGATAACTAGCCCAGCACGGGGGATCAACGTGCTAGAACTGACTAGCTGAACACAGGATAAAAACAGTTCGTGTACGTATATATCAGCGTCACTGATGTATCAATGTAACACGAATACAAGGAAAATAATAAACGTGCTGGTATGCATATATATGGGCAATGAACCAATATATGATGCAAAACCAGCAAAGTATCTTTAGAACAAGAAACACGATCGGGGGCTGAAGCGACAGCAAGACTAGCTTAAACTGAAGCTATGAAAACCCAAGGAAACCCTGCAGGAAGCAGATCTTTATACTGAGGTCATCCAATGGGGGCAGACATGCAGATTCCCACACAGGTGAATGATAATCAGTCAAAAGCTGACAGCAGGGAAAGACAGACAAAGCTATGCAGCTTGCATGGAAAGACATCAGAACTGCCTGAGCTGCAGCACTACTACTTCCAGCAACACCTGCTGCAGCAGCGATCATTACAGTCGTACTTGCAAAAATTTACGTGGAAGTTTGCGCAAGCGTAATTGGCAGATTGCCATCGCTAAAGTTTTTGTTTCTGGTCATTTGTCCTTTAAGAAAAGATTTCTAATGGCTCCCTGAATAATTCTGCACATGGCTTTAGAAGTTATGTGAGTTATGTAAATTATTTGCATCAGCTTCAAGCTTTTTATATTTATTTGTTTTTGGCTATTTATATTTTTGTAATTTTTTCCAGACATGCAGGCATATCCAGTATTTTCAGCAGAACATGTAACCGATAGTCATTTAATATTTGCATCAATCTTAACTTTACCTAGTAGACAGATCATCAGAATATCATTACCTGCCTGAGGTTCTTCTGGGTCTCTACCATGTCTTCTGCTATAAGGATCTTCTTGCTTAATTTCATCATACTGGTAACTGTGACAGGGTTGTCTCTGAATGCTTATATTGTGTTTTTTGCTGTAAAAAGAAAAAACAATGGACTTCCACTGAAAAGATGTGATCACATTCATCTCCATTTGGCGCTGGTGAACCTTTTTTTTCAGGGTACGGCGACTACACATTTGTTAATATGGTGTGCTGGCTTCCACCTCTTTACTATTAAACACTTATTTTCACTGTCAACCACCCTTGTACTGACTTCAATTTCTAGCAACAACTGGTTGATCTCCTGGCTCTGTGGCTTCTACTGCATCAGCATCTCTAACTTAAAGCCCCGACTCTTTCTTTGGTCCAAAAGAATTCTCTTGACTTTTTTGCCCTACCTTCTGCTGCTGTCAATATTTGGATCTTTTATCCAAAGTGTCCCAGCCATCTGGTGGATTAATTTAGTTCCAGAGATGCACACAACCGGGAATGCCACACTAGGTTTTATTGTCAGCAATGAGGCATACTCAATAAACTTTTTGTATTTGATGTTTAGCATTTCATTGGGCTGTCTCTTGCCCCTTTGTCTGACTCTTCTCTCAATAGCACTCACTGTCGGCTCGCTGTTACAACACATCCAAAATATGAGACAGAACAATGCAGGCTTCGGACAGGCTAAGCTTCAAGCCCATGTCAGTGCAATAAAGACCATGATAATGTTTCTTGGACTGGTTATCTTTTTGTACATCACTGAACTACTTTGCTACCACTCTACAAATATTAAAGTAGATACTAAAATCACATTTGCCTGGATGTGTACAATAACTTATCCAACAGCACAATCTCTTATTATCTTCCAGGCCAACTCAAAACTGAGGAGGAATATGTTTGTCAAGATGTGTTGTCTCCAAAGCTTTTCGAATGTTAAAGATCAAGGCACCAATAGAGTGGAATCTGGTTATGCCTAAAGCTTTCCCTGTTAATGCTGTCAGTGTAACAGATGACCACCTTTACTGCTTGCTTTGCTTGTCAATTCCACTGATGGGCCGAAATTTTGCATCGAAATTTGCTTTTTCGCATCGTAATCGTAATGCAAAATTTCAGGAAACATCGTAATTGATTTTGTATGTAATAGTAGTATTTCATATTTTTGTGTATTTTTTTGCGTAATTTCGTTAAATTTTGTGCCGACTTTGGCAGTTAAGAGCAAAGCCCCCATACATGCTATTGCTACCAACATTGGTACATATGTTAAGGAGAATATTGGGTACAGTGCAGTTTCTAGGCTAAAATGCACCCAGGGCGAGTGTGTAAAAATTGCGCCCCCCCCCCAAGCAAGGTATGGGTGCCCGCAGTATAGGTTAGCCAGGTCTAGTTGCACTTAGTATAGGTCCCCCCAGTATAGGTAGCCAAGAATAGGTATCCCAGTATAGGTAGCCAGGCATAGGTGAGCCAGTATAGTTGCCCCCGCTATAGGTTAGCCAGGTAGGTGCCTCCAGTATAGGTAGCCAGTATAGTTGCCCCCAGTATAGGTTAGATAGGCAGGCCCCCCGGTATAAGTTAGTTAGGTAGGTGCCCCAGTACAGGTTAGCTAGGTGGGTGCCTCTAATATAGGTAGCCAGAATAGTTGCCCCCAGCATAGGTTAGATAGGTAGGTTCCCCCCAGTATAGGTTAGATGGGTAGCTGTCCCCCAGTATAGGTTAGATTAGGTAGGTGCCCCCCAGTATAGGTTAGATTAGGTAGCTGCTCCCCAGTATAGGTTAGATTAGGTAGCTGCCCCCCAGCGTAGGTTAGATTAAGTAGGTGCCCCCCAGTGTAGGTTAGATTAGGTAGGTTCCCCCCAGTATAGGTTAGATAGGTAGGTGCCCCCCAGCGTAGGTGAGATTAGGTAGCTGCCCCCAGGATAGGTTAGATTAGGTAGCTGCCCCCCAGCATACGTTAGATTAGGTAGCTTCCCCCCAGTATAGGTTAGATTAGGTAGCTGCCCCCCAGCGTAGGTTAGATTAAGTAGGTGCCCCCCAGTGTAGGTTAGATTAGGTAGGTGCCCCCAAGTGTAGGTTAGATTAGGTAGCTGCCCCCCAGTATAGGTTAGATTAGGTAGCTGCCCCCCAGCGTAGGTTAGATTAAGTAGGTGCCTCCCAGTGTAGGTTAGATTAGGTAGGTGCCCCCCAGTGTAGGTTAGATTAGGTAGGTGCCCCCCAGTGTAGGTTAGATAGGTAGGTGCCCCCCAGTGTAGGTTAGATTAGGTAGGTGCCCCCCAGTGTAGGTTAGATAGGTAGGTGCCCCCCAGCGTAGGTTAGATTAGGTAGCTGCCCCCCAGGGTAGGTTACATTAGGTAGGTGCCCCCCAGGGTAGGTTAGATTAGGTAGGTGCCCCCCAGTATAGGATAGATAGGTAGGTGCCCCCCAGCGTAGGTTAGATTAGGTAGCTGCCCCCCCCCCCCTTCCAGTATAGGCTAGATTAGACAGGTGCCCCCCAGTATAGGTTAGATAGGTAGCTGCCCCCCAGGGTAGGTTAGATTAGGTAGGTGCCCCCCAGTATAGGATAGATAGGTAGGTGCCCCCCAGCGTAGGTTAGATAGGTAGCTGTCCCCCATAATGGAGGGGGGAGCCGGAGCCGCGGGGAGGGCAACCCGACCTCTCCCTCCCTCTCCTGGGCCGCCCTCCGTGCTCCCCCCTCAGATGTAGAGCGCAGCAGCAGCCAGGGAGGAAGCGCTGTAAACAACATACCTCCCTGCGTTCCAAGCGCAGCTCTCTCGCCGCCGGTCTCTTCCTCTCTGCCTATACGATGATGCACACGCTGGTTCCTGTTAGCCGGAACTAGTGTGTGCATCATCGTATAGGCGGCAGAGAGGAAGAGACCGGCGGCGAGAGAGCAGCGCTTGGAACGCAGGGAGGTATGTTGTTTACAGCTTCCTCCCTGGCTGCTGCTGCTGCTGCGCTCTGCATCTGAGGGGGGAGCACGGAGGGCGGCCCAGGAGAGGGAGGGAGAGGTCGGGCTGCCCTCCCAGCGGCTCCGGCTCCCCCCTCCATTTCAGCGCCCACCTCCCAACAGCGCCCCGGGCGGCGGCACGGGCCGCACGGCGCTAAAAACGGGCCTGATTGGGTACAAGTCAAAAACATATTTTTTTTTCAAAAAGACATTGTAGTTTTTGAGAAAATCGATTTTAAAAATTCAAAGAAAAATGGTTTTTAAACTGTCATTTTTTCAAAACTATATGGTCTCTTTGGAAAAAAATTCTCTTTACCCACTATTCTCTTCTACTTAACATAGGTAGCAATTTTGGTGTCGATAACATGTATGGGGGCTTTGCTATTAACCTCCAAAATCGGCACAAAATTATGCAAAATTTCACCCCCAAAAAGTTGAAATTACGAATTACTACAAAATCAATTTAGTTCAAAATCGTAATTACGTATAGGCATAATTGCGAAAAATGTATGTGAAATTTAGCGAAATCGTAATTTTGTTGATTACGATCATCAGTATCTAGTACAATAATAATGATGATTTTTGGACTTATATGAAAGAAACCCTTCCTTAACTGCTTGCCGACCACGTCACGCTGATGGGCGTGGCCACGGAGGCAGCCCCAGGACCGCCTAACACTGATCGACGTAAAGTCCTGAGGCTGCAGTTTGCAGGAGATCACGCGCAGGTTGCGCGTGAATCTCCTGCTCGGGGGGCGGAGCTCCATCCCACCTTCAGTCTCCGAGTGGCAATTGCCTCTTAGTAGACTGTTAGATGCCAAAACCGCCATCAAATTGCATAGTACAGTGCTGCGATCAGCAGCAACGCTGTACTGGGGACAGCCGTGTGACATGACTGTCCCCCTGGAAGACCTGAAGGTGATCGGCTGTCATAGGCTGAAGACTATGACAGCTGATCACAGTGATTGGCTGGCGGGGAGAGGGAGGGTCCAGGATAAAAATAATTAAAAAAAGAACAATTTATTAAGAAATAAATAAATGGTCTGTGTTGTGCGGCCCTACAGCTTGGCCTTAAAGCTGCAGTGGCCCATTTTACATAAAATGACCTGGTCACTAGGGGGGTTTAACACTGCAGTCCTCAAGAGGTTAATCCACTTGTACTAATTAATACATTTGTGGATTCAATTAAACAGCCACACTTTTATTTCTCCTAAATGTCCCAACAAATTACAAGTGTTTGCCCCTACTGGTCTAGAGACAGTTTAGAGGGAAGCCCATTAACAGGGATGTTCATTGGATGCAGTCATGTCATGTGCAGCGGGGGTAGAAGGGGTTATTTACCCATAATTCCGCTTTCCTTGCATTCCAAAGAGCTTGCAAGCGTCCTATTGATCGCGTTGCAAGCCTCACACTGGCGCACTTCCTCCTTCAAGCCAAAGGATGAATTGACCTAGTGACATCATGTGCATTTTTTTTTGCTGCTGTACCCCCAGTCTTTCTACCCCTCCCCAAGTGCTCTTGGTTTTCTGTAGTGATGCTGTAGAAGTCTGCAGAGCCAGTTCTACTCCATTAGAGATGGACAGAGTGAGTGTAATAAGCTGAGGCTGGGAGCACATTCATCTGTCGGTTTTCTGTGTGCATTTTCTGCACATTATGTGTCTTTGTATGTGCTAATGTAATGCATAGAGAAAATGCCTGCAGTGCTTCACTGCTGTCTGTTTTTATCTGCATGGGGAAAACACATTCAAGTGTGCACTAGCCAATTGAATAACATTGGCCCTCAGTTTCGAGCGCTGTCATTACAGTGCAGGAGATTTGGGCGCAGCCGGCCAAATAGGAATTATTGCTATAGCGGCGCACACTGAGTAACTTTGGTGCCGTCAGAAGACGGAGCTGAAGTTACATTTAAAACACTGTAATTTCGCCATATTACATCATTACCCACTATCCACGGCGACCTAGAGGGGGAATAATATGTAACGCCACTGGGAACTTTTGCAGCAGCAGGATAAGCCATACCGGCTGTATCCTGCGCCCAAGTTTCCCGGTGGCTAATTCATATGTATGTATGTCTATATAAAGCAGATCTGAGTGACAGTTGCCCGGCTTGCTTTGATGTACCTAATTCATATGTATGCCTTGGTTTACCCGTGCAGAAAGTATATGTGTGTGTGTGTGTAGGGGGAGGGGGCATCCAAAGTTTTGCAGGGGGGCAAGTGATTTCTAGTTATGCCCCTTGTTATACATGTTGTACATTAGCCTGACTATATATATTCTTTTATTGGTGTTTATATGCTGTGTTCCTGTTTTATAAGAAATTCACTGTGTATTGAAGGTTATGTTTTAATATTCCACATATAACAAATAAATAAAGCTTAAAGTGTACCTGAGGCTTAAAAAATACAAATGGGACAGAGAGGCATGTTGTTTGCTTGATGGCATGCCTCTGTGTTCTGTGTGCACTGCTCTCCATCACCACCTTCTCTCTGTCACGGGCCGCAGAAAATGCAGACATCAGATTGTTAATATATTGCTAGAAGAAGGGGTGTCCCTTGCAGGATAGACACTACTGCAAAATGCTCCTTCCTCTCATCCTTGAGCCTCTTCCTGTCAGGAACCATGCGTTGCAGCTTTCGGTCTGCTGGTGTTGACATGGAACAGGACTTCCATGGACTTCTATTATTCCACCAGTAGATGGCTCTGAGGACTTTGCATTGTCCTGAAACTCCACCATCCACCAACAGGGGGCCTGTTAATGCTAAGGATTTGCAGTTCTTTGTCTGGCCTGCAGAGGCCTCTAATGGAACTCTCACCACCAGCTGCATCCTATGTTTGCTATCACATGGGTATTTAAGAACTGGCTCTTCCTCTTGCTAATTGCCAGAACTTTGAGCTCTCAGGGCTGAGCTTCTGGACATCCTGGTTTCTGATCCTTGCCCTGATTTCTGTGAATGCCTTCCTGTTGCCGAGCCCAGTTATTTCTGTAATCAGACCTTGCTTTTGCCTAATCCCTGGTACCGGGCTTTTCTGATAACCTGTTGCTGGCCTTACTCTCCTGCTGACTCGGGTATTCTGCCTGATCCCTTTTTTTCCTGCGATTGTGGATATAGGCTTCGATTCATCAAGACTTATCAAATTGGTTAACGACGGTTCGGTAAAATACCGAATTTGTTAAGTTGATTTCCGGATTCATCAAATTTATCTACAGCTGTTAGCGAGCATTCGGTAATAATTCGGTAATCATTCGTTAGTGATGCGTTAAAACGGAAGAAAGTGAAATTCATAAAAATGAAATGGGGCGTGGTTTAGCGTTACATTTAGGATTAGTTATCTCTTTCACTGCTCTGTTGTTATTCCTGTCAGATCATTGCTGACAGAGAAGATGGAGCCATTTGAAGTGGTTATGTATCAGCTGAGAGTGACTCAAAGGCGCAGAAGAGCAAGAATAAGGTCTAGAACCATATCAATTTGCAAGAGAATAGATTTATTTGCTGTAACAGGACATCTGCATTTCTCTTGAATCATCTTGTAAGAGAACACAGGCAGTGCCAGGGTTAACTAATTTGCTAGCTGCACTACAGTTTTTCAGAAAAGCCGCAGCTGGTGAAATTGTGGGATTGTCCCATGCCACTTCCAGAATCCTGGTCCAGGTGTTACGCCCTATTTGGAATGTTGCTACGTGGTGTTCAAAGGACTGCCTTTTACCCACAATTCCATGGGAATCTTATGGCCTTGTGTTAAATTACCGCTGTAAAATGGAAATATCGACATGTTACCGAATAGTTCGCAAATTGTTATAGATATTTTATCGAATTCACACCAAATGCGGAAAAACCTTGATGAATACAACTAGAAATCGATAAACTTCGAATTTGGTAATTTAACAAACTGGAAAAAGCTATCTCAAAGACAATGATGAATCGAGGCCATAATATCCTGTATATATTTTCTGTATATATTTAGATAGATGTGCAAAAAACAAAGAGAGAAATAGTTGGCACTACAGCACTAGACAGCCGATGCTGGGGTGGTGCGGACAGGGTTCTCGCACTTCTTATCTTGAGTTGCAACCTGCATGCTCTGATAGAAATGAGGAGTAGCTTGTACATAAATGGAGAGAAGAGGGTGTAATCGGCACTGCTTTATTCAATAATTGCGGCCTAGTTACGTGCTTTCAACTTTCACTTTAGCCTCCATTGAGGCGCATATCTAGCACAAAATGGCCGTCAGGCATCTTGTGTCTCCCTGCCTCTATCCAGAAGCAAACGCAGGGGGGGATTACAACTGCCCAGAATCCCCCCTCAGACCTGGGCTGGTGCAGCGTCTGGGGACAGGCACAAGTTGAAATACCAGAAAATCTGCGGGCATCCTGCAGCTCACAGCACTGCTCCTTTCTTTTTCTGCTACAGTTGACTTTGGATAGAGCAACCGCATGTGTATAGAGCATGGAGCAGCAGTGTGTGTACAGAGCATGGAGCAGCAGTGTGTGTACAGAGCATGGAGCAGCAGTGTGTGTACAGAGCATGGAGCAGCAGTGTGTGTACAGAGCAAGGAGCAGCTCTGTGGAACCTAACAGAGTCAGGTATGAGCACAGCCATGTTCTCCTGCTGGGTGAATGCTTCACTTTCCCCTTCCTTACCAACATTGGCTGTCCTCATTATTATCTGCATCCAAACTGCTCCTGATTGATCCTGGGTTTGCTCCTGCTAGCCCACCCCTCTGCGGCTCTCTTTCACCTCTCTGCTCTGTGCGGAGGAAGCAGAGAGGTGACCTGCAGCATTGCGACCCCTGGGGTTACTAAAAATGAAACTATGAGATCACCGGCTGCAGGAGTGGTGGGGAGCAGCAGTAAGACGCCCTACCTGATCCAGCAACCCCTCCCCCCCCCCCCCCCCCCCCCGGATCAAACCAGTTTTGTTTTTTTGGTTTTTTTTACCATTTTTGCTCGGCTCGGTATTTTTGATTGTAAAAAGTGAAAAAAATGTAATAAAAGGAGATAATCTGTAATAAAATAGTGGAGGGCAGAAATTACGCTCATTATTCACAATTACACATCATATGGATGCCACCATTTTCACGCACACAAATTGATTTTTCACATTAAATTTTTAAATAATAGTCACGCATGTGCAGTATACTGGCTGATAAATGCGAAGAAACACATTTTTCACATCAAGTAATTACCTAATGGCCACGCATGAGCAATACACTGGCAAATTGATGTCAATATTTTTAGGCTTTAAATGCAAATCATGTTTAATTGTGTAATTACAGGCTTAATTACGATTCACAAACATAGTATGCTGTATGCAACGTAATTGCAATTACGCAATGCGTACTTGTGAAAAATTATGCAAAATTTCTTGTGTAACTAGACCCGGTTGTATGTGCCATCATGACATAGACATGTGTATATACAGGGCCAAACATACAAATAATAAATAGACTTGTTCCTTTTCTTCTTTTTCTGCCTGAAAGAGTTAACCATTCAGGTAAGCAAGTGACATTTTTTTTTCAATGGAGACCTAGGGCTACACTGTAACCCTTACTGAAGAGGATTTACAGCCATTAACCACTTCGACCCCTAGGGGTGTTTACCTAACAGACCAGAGCAATTTTCCCCCTGTCAGAGCTCCTCCCTTTTTATAACTTAATTACTACCTGTTGCTACAAAGATGATCTATACCTTGTTTTTGTTTTTTTTTTCCCACCACTTAGGCTTTCTATAGGTATTACATTGTGTTAAGAATTTTATTTTTGTTCTAAATGCATTTTAACAGGAAAAAAATCACTATTTCTCAGTTTTGGCCACTATTTTTAATTAATTTTTATTTTAAAATAAAACATTTCCTGAACAGCAGTTGCAAAGTCTAAGTGACAAAATAGTGTGCAAGTGAGTAGGGAGGCTGGCTGGTATCTTACTATTTCGGCAGTTAAATTGCTGTTCAGGAAATGCTGTTGAAAAGAAAGAAAATCCCGAGAATCCAACATGAGGAGATGGACTGGCCTAAAACCTGTCAGTTCTGTCAGATTTTAACTGCCTACTTGTTTTGCAATAGTGGTCCTTTAAAATAAAATTGTGAAAATTCTAACACACACACACACACACACACGTGCGCTCTAATAATAATATTTTTATAGTGCTTTTCTCTCTGGGGACTCAACGCACTATGACCCTGTATTTGCAGTCTAAAATGCTCATTTTCAAAGTCACTTACTGAATGGTAGTTGCTCAGTACAACTGCCAGAATAGTGTGGAAATGAGTAGGTAGGTTGGTTGGCATCTTTGTGTAGATTCTTTCCAGGGAGGGATTTTGTACAGAATAAGGGAGATACTGATACTTTCCCATGAGGAGATGGACAAGTCCAAAACCTGTTAGATCTGTCAAATATTTACTGCCTAGTGCAAAGTGACAGCAACATAGGAAAAAAGTAATTCCCAGTGCATTTTACTCTAGGACACACAAGAGTATAAGTATGTGATGCATATATATATAAGATTAAGATTTCCAGGTGTGGGTAGTATGTGCCACCCATTGGGACAAGGTCCTCTTTCTGGTGTTTGCTTATATTTCAGGAGTTCTGTCCTGGGGACGACGCTGGCTTTCCTGATTTGGGCCTCAGTCATAGGAGGACTGTAACCTTGTTTACTGAAAATGTTCTTAAGGCAATCCAGGTTCTTGTCTCTGTACAACTTGTCATAACAAATCTGGTTGTACCGTATAGCTTGACTGTAAATTATAGAGTTTTTAATGTGCTTGGGATGGAAACTGTCATATCTTAGGTATGTGGAACGGTCTGTTGGTTTGCGATACACAGACATTTGTAGTTTTTTTTCTGCAATGTATATGGTGGGGTCCAGAAAGTTAATCTCCATGTGAGAGTAGGAAAGTTTCAATTTGATTGTAGGATGGAAGTCATTGGAGTTCCAGTTGAACTGGAGAAGATCATCCTCACTTGTGGACCAGATGATTAAAATATCATCAATGAAGTGGAAGTAGGCCGTGGGTTTTATGCGACATGCATTGAGGTATTCCTCTTCGATTTTAGCCATGAAGAGATTTGCATAATGTGGTGCAAATCCTGAACCCATTGCCACACCCATCTCCAAAAGTTAAATAATTATGGGTGAGAATGAATTTCATCAGTCCAGCAATAGGCTTTACAGATAGACCCAGAGGAATGTTTCGATGTGATAAGAAAAACATTCACCATCATGGAACAATGATCTGATCTTTATATACAGATAAGAGTGCTATTGTACCTAAAGGACATTAAAGTATATTCATTTGTATTTGCTAGAAAGCTTCTGTTTATATTTACTTCGTGTGGGAGGGGTTTTGGTTCGGCGACTATGTAATTTCCAGGGGAAATGGTATACATTGTGAATCTGTCATCAGTTTGTAAGTTGCAGCTTAATAAAGGTTAAGGTTAATAAGTTTTGTGCACCTGCGTGGACTGTATGTGGTATATATATATATATATATATATATATATATATATATATATATATATATATATATATATATATATATATGAATTTGGTAACACCCTGGGATGAGCACACAGCACAGAAAGCACATATACAGCAGGCTTCACTAGTGTCCATTACCCCCATGTGAAGTTTATTTTACAGCTACATATGTTACCTGTTCTTTGTGTACTATTCTTCTGCTAGGAGGAATCCACCAGACATTGACAAATAGCTGACGAGAAGGATCAAAATGTATCATGGCCAAGTAAATTACCAGAAGTTTAAAGGAACATTATCAATCTACATATTTTTTTCACTTGAGATAGGAATTGTTTGGGAAGTGCTGCTGAGTACTGGTGTATACATTTAGCTGGAAACCTCTTTGTTTACTGTTATCAAAATACTTTCAAACTTTACTGACGCCAAAACTGACAGCAGAATGAGCCATGGGGAGAGGGGGAATTCCCCTCACACTTGATCAGTTAACCCTGTGTGTAGCTTTGTGTGTGTGAGAGAGAGAAAGCTCCCAACAGCTGCAGCTTCTGTGTCCTGTGTTTCTGACTGAAGTGTGTGAAGAGAGCAGAGGAAATGTAACTTGTTAACATTTGTAATTGTCACAGCTTTTTATACTGTCTTTGCTTTCTGAGAAAGATACTCTGTAGTCTGATGTGCAACACTGGCTGTGCATTGAAGCAGACACCCCTTCTGCAATTGCTTTGTCCCAAGAGAGCTAAATCCTACTCTCAATAAATTAAAGCTTTTGCCTCTGATATTTAACATGAAAAGTAGGAAAATGTTTACACAGCTACTTAGACATTATTTGTACATTGCAATTTTAGAACACTTGGACATTGATAGTATTCCTTTAAGTTTGAAAATGTTCTCGTTAACCAAGGATTTCATTACAACTCATACAGTTTATTACAATACATCTGAGATTCTTCAGTTCTTCTTACACCCAGTTGTTGCGGCTCCAAGGTTGTAAAGCAGTTGGGTTCGTTTTTATTCATATACCAACTTCCAAAAATTCAATGAAATACTGACTGAGGTAAAAAAAAAAAAAAAACAATTTACAACAATCTCTAGTAACCAATAGACTCTATCTATCAGGAAACAATCGATTCATCTATTTTCCTCATGCATTAGATTGTACTAATGAACTTTACTTCTTGGGTTCGGATAAATGACTGTTCTGACAAGTAGGGCTATATTGAGCAATTCAGTTCTATCAGTCTCTGTCCCTTGCACCTAGTCCAAGCTAGCTTGCTCAGTATATAATAAAAAAAACAAGTGGATTTTCTAGTTAGGGCCTTTTTCCACAGGCCTAAGAATTAGGCATGTAGTTCTTCCTTTCCAGATTTCTAAGCTTTCAGCGTCCTTTGTAAATTGAAGGGTTCAGCACCAGAAAAGAAAAGTATAATAGAACATAACAAACTAAATAAATAAGAATGATAAACAAATCACTAAATAAAAGAATAAATAATAAAAAAAATGAATAATAAATTAAATAAACTTAAATTGGTAATTCTCCTTTGTTTTGTTTTTTGATGTTTCAGGTATCCTTTCTTGCAGGGTCAGCTGCTGGGTGAGTATTATAAACAGTGGACAGGATTTAAGGAGACTTAGCTTTTTGTTTAGTCATTTAACATATGCCCAGGCCTTGACTCTCTGAGCTTTGCTTTTTATCTGGTGAGGCGGCTTGTGTCGCTTTTATGAAAGTGTATGAGAGAGGAATGCAGCCTTAAACTTTAGTAGCGGTGTTATCTCCTCACAATTCATATATATATATATATATATATATATATATATATATATATATATATATATATATATATATATATATATATACTAATCAGCAACAGCTCCTTAGAGTCAGGGAAAGTTTCACAGGGCTGGCAGGCAAATCAATAAATCTCTTGGACACAGATGGCTGTTGGTCTGCTAGTCGCTGATAACCCAGCTTTCCTGAATAATTTCACTGTAGTAAATGTTCTTTTTCATCAGGGCCCTTTTACACTTAATCAGTTGCTCTCAGTTAAAACAGAAAGAAAACTGATTTTCAAAGTAATGCCCATGTTTCCCTATGGCACCTTTCACACTTAATGCATTTTAACTGAAATCTTCTTCCCAGTACACTGCTATGGAAAAAACGCGTACCAATGTACACTAACGCACACTAACGCATACCAACTGATTAAGTGTAAACCGGGCCTTAAGGCTGCCATACACTGGTCGATTGCCACCAGATTGACCAGCAGATAGATCCCTCTGTGATCGAATCTGATCAAAGAGGGATCTATTGGCTGCCTACACAGCAAACAGATTTTGAATCAATTTCACTATGAAACCGATTCACAATCTGTGGAGCTGCCGCTGCCGCCGACCCACCGCATACATTATCTAATCCGGCTGGCACAAGTCCCCCGGTCTCCGCTGCCTCTTCTCCGCTCTCTCTTCTCCGCTCTTGGCTCCAGGTCTCCAGCTTCACTTTACTTCCTGTTGTGGGAAGTTCAAATAGTAGAGGGCGCTATACTGTTTAATTAAACTTCCCACAACAGGAAGTAAGTGAAGCCAGCCGGAGCCCAGTGCAGAGAAGGGACAGCGGGGACACGCGCCGGCGGAACAGGTAATGTATTACTGCTAGCGTCGGTCATTGGACATTCGAATGCCGCTATCGACACACTCCTGACCCACCGGCGATCGAGCTAAATCTTTCGCACAGACAGGTGGATGGGAACGATCGATTTTGGGCAAAAATGTATTGTTCAGTCAGCATTTGCGCAGCGAGTTCACAGCAGATTCGATCACAGTGACCGAATCTGCTGCATAAGTGTATGGGCCCCTTTAGTCTCACTGTCGGAATTCCTATGCAAGGGCTTGCGAATCGCAGAGGAAGTAGTTTTGTCACTATGCAAGAAACACTGAGACTCAGACAGGAATTAAAGGAATTAATATGAAGATTTATTGCAAACATTGACATAAATGAAATAAACGGCATCGATGATATACAATAAGCTCATGCAGAGAATCATTCAAATAATAACCAGGCAATTAGCATACATAAACAATTTATTATAAATGCAAACGTTTGGATGTTTGTTACTGAACTGAATCACACAACAATGGCTGAGTGGATATGAATGTATTTGGCACACACATAGTACATTACCTGGAATATCATATAGGATACTTTTTATTCCCATAACCAAAAAATGGGCGGAGACAAATACAAATTTCACTGGGAAAATGTAAACTGCAGCCATTCTTATATTGTTAATGGCAGGGTTCTCAAACTTTGCACAGTTGGTCACTGGGTGACCGGGGTTAATATTCATAAATGTGGGTGGAGCCAACAAAAGCCAATCAAAATTCACCTATTGTTTTTTAAGGGAATATTATACTGTTAATGGTAGGGTTCTCAAAGTTTGCACAGCCAACACAAGCCAAATAAATACCCCGGCAATGCCAGGTTTTCAGTGGGTGGAGACAAATACAAATTTTACTGGGAAAATGCAAACTGCAGCCATTCTTACACTGTTAATGGCAAGGTTCTCAAACGTTACACAGTTGGTCACTGGGTGACTTAGGTTAATTTTCATAAAAGGAGGTGGAGCCTACAAACGCCAATCAGAATTCACAGATTGATTTTCAAGGAGAATATTTCATTGCCATTCTTGCACTGTTAATGGCAGAGGCCTCAAACCTGCTACCGTTGGTCATTGGGTGACTGGGGTTCAAATCAGAAAAGGAGTTGGAGCCACAAACAGCCCATCAGATTTGTTTCCTTTCAATGCAAAATATTGCTGCCAAAGACTACAAAGCTCACAAACTTGGTCATTGAGTAATTGAGTTGTGTGTTAGGGTAACACCGGGCCATCAGCTAGTGTATATACATATATATATATATATATGCACACACGCAGGTAAACTCATCATAAAAATAGTTTTTTTGTGTGATAATTCTGTAGATAAATGTAAACAAATACATAAAATAAATAGAATAACATAAATTAAAATACATTGGTTTTCATAGTTTCAGTATCTATTTTATCCTAAATTCCAACACTAGTATTTGAATAGGAACCTCTCCTGGTTCCACCTGTCCAGTCTTCTCAGTTTGACCACTGCCCACTCTCATATCCTCTGTGTCCTTTGAGTCTCAACACTGTGTCTTCTGAGTCCCTTATCTGCCACCATCATCCAAATTTGCTCTGCGTTCTGCTCTCCCCTGTTGATATACAGCCTCATGAAAATGATTGCACGTCACAGCAGAATGAGGCTAAAAGAGAATAGCAGCAAAGAGAGTTTGGAAAATGGAGCAAAAGGACTTGAAGGATTTGTGGAGGGCAGTGGCTGAACTGAAGAGAGCAAACAGCTGGAACCAGTGAGAGAGCCCGGGGCCCCCAGCTGTTCTGTGAACTAGTCCAAAACCTGTCACTTCTGTCAGATTTCTACTACCTACTGGAAGTGACAGCAACATAGGAGAAAAGTAATTTATGGCTCATTTTACTCTGGGAGAAATGTACTTCTTATTTGTATGTGTTTGCACATATTTTAAATTTTACAGTTTTTCGCTGTAGTGCCCCTTTAATGCAAAATAATAATAATAAAAAAAAATCCTAACATTAATCTATGACACAGAGGGCACACAAACCATGCAGTATTTGATACAGCGGATAGATGCTTAAAGAGGAACTTTCGCAAACACCTTAAAATTTAAAACACATACAAATAAGAAGTACATTTCTCCCAGAGTAAAATGAGCCATGAATTACTTTTTCTCCTATGTTGCTGTCACTTACAGTAGGTAGTAGAAATCTGACATTACTGACAGGTTTTGGGCTAGTCCACCTCTTCATGGGTGATTCTCAGCATGGCCTTTATTCTTTATGAAGACATTCCCTGAAAATGATTAATACAAAGATGCTCCCCAGCTTCCCTGCTCGCTGCACACTATTTTGTCAGTTGGACAAAGCAACTGCCATTCACTAAGTGCTTTTAAAAATAAAGAAAACCCTGAGAACCCCCCTATGAGAAGATGGGCTAGTCCAAAATCTGTCACTTCTGTCAGATTTCTACTTCTTATTGTAAGTGACAGCAACATAGGAGAAAAGTCATGTATGGCTCATTTTACTCTGGGAGAAATGTACTTCTTATTTGTATGTGTTTTAAATTTTAAGATTTTTGTGACAGTTCCTCTTTAAACATTTGCTCTGGCTTCTATCCATACCCCAAAGACAAATTGCCCTATATGCAATTCCCTTTTTTCACCTGAGTTTTCTCCTAGGTGATAGTTATAAATGTGTCAATAAAATGTCTTTTAAACCATCAGCAAGCAAAAAAAAATGCTCAAAATAGTTTTGACAGTACCTTTTCATCTACTTTTTGGTACTTTTTCAATTGCAAAGTGCTGAAAAATTATTTTAAATAGAAGATGAAAAATGATCTCCTAGGAGAAAATACAGGTGAATAAGTGAATTGCATATGGGCCATTGTCCCTAGAGTGTGGTGGCAGCTTTAGAGCATTATTGGATGGAACTAAAAGTGTGGCTGTTTAATTAAATCCGGGAAATTAGCGAGCAAATTTAGGTGGTTTTCTTCTGTACGATTTGTCCTAAATTGTCATTGTTGACTGTACGGACATCGACAAACAAGCAGCAATGGCGGTCTACCTGTAAATTGACAACTTTAATAGTGAAAGCATTAAGCATCATCAAGTTCCTTTCCTTTAGCTTCTTAATTTTTAGCACAACAAAGGCTTTTGTGACAAAACATCTCAACACATGTGCTCATTCTCAGCCTTGCTTTGGCTTGGAGGACAATAAGAGACTGAGCTGTTGGATAAGACAGTACACAAATCCAGGAAAATAACATGCTAGCATTTATTTCAACCCTTCTAGATTTTAAACAAATGATCTCAGCAATATAAAAGAGCAAAACAAGCGCCAGAAACATTATCATAGTCCTTATCGCACTGACATGGATGTGGAGCTTAGCCTGACCAAAGCCTGCATTGTGCTGCCTCATATTTCGGATGTGTTGTAACAGCGAGCCGACAGTGAGCGTTATTGAGAGAAGAGTCAAGCAAAACGGCAAGAGGCAGCCCAAGAATATGCTACTTATTAAATACGATACGTTTATTGAGTATCCTATACTACTAAGGATATAACCGTGTGTAGCATTCACAGTTGTTTGCTTCTCTGGAAGTAAAATTATAAACCACATGGATGGGACACTTTGGATAAAAGAGCCAAATATTGACATCGGCAGAAGATAGGGCAAAAAAATCAGGAGAATTCTTCTGGACCAAAGTAAAGGTCGGAGTTGTAAGTTACAGATGCTGATGCAGTAGAAGCTACAGAGCCAGGAGATCAACCAGTTGTTGCTGTAAACTAAAGTCAATATAAGTATGATTAACAGTGAGCATTCAACAAAAAAGACGTGGAAACCAACAACAAGCCATAATAAGATAAATGTAGCCGCCACACCCTGAAAGAGAAGGTTCACCAGTGCCAAACACAGATGAATGCGATCACATATTTTAAGTGTTAGTCCATCGCTCATCTTTTTCATATTAAAAAGCACAATATAAGCATTAAGAGACAAGCCTGCCCCTGTTTCTACTATTAGCATGGGCAACAAGAAGGACCATGTAGCAGTAGACATGATGGAGACCCAGCAAAAGCTCAGGCAGGTAATGTTGGTTTTTATGATCTGTCTTTCACATAACATTAGGATTGATGCAAATATCAACTGGATCTCAATTACATGCTCTGCTGAAGAGACTTGATATGCCTGTGTAGTTAGTTTTAACTAGTTCCGTTTCTTTGACATGCCATCCTAATTTTTCATCCTAATGATTCCAGGACAGGAGAGAAACGTCCTGTACTAAATGAAGCTGATGTTTGCACCCCCACACACACACAGGCGTTGTTATTGCTCATGTGCACGCACATGCATGTGCAGGTTTAAAAGTGAATGATTGCCGCTATAGCAATTACAAAAAAAAAGTTTAAAGTGACAGTGTCATGACAAAATAGAAAGTTATTTTTTCACCTGATGTTAGTTTTTAACCACTAACCATCTAATTAACCCCTTGTATCAGCTATTATTGGCCTTACGATTCAAGGACACCTGAAATGGCTGCCCCCCACAGTGATCTAATGTGATCACTAGGGCGATGGTACAGGAACCCAACACTTACATAATTACATAGTTATTCGGGTTGAAAAAAGACATATGTCTATCGAGTTCAACCAGAGAACAAAGTACATCAACCTGCTCCCTTACACATATCCTTGTTGATCCAGGGGAAGGCGAAAAACCCTTACAAGGCATGGTTTAATTAGCCCCAAAAGGGGAAAAATTCCTTCCTGACTTTAGGTGGCAATCAGATAAAATCCCTGGATCAACATCATTAGGCATAACCTAGTAATTGTAGCATGGATGTCTTTCAACGCAAGGAAAACATCTAAGCCCCCTTTAAATGCAGGTATAGATGCATTGGTATACTGTTGACTAGCAATGCATTTGTACAGCACTGGGATCCCTATACTGTACACCCTAGCAATTGCATCCAGGCATACAGGCCGGTGATAATGGTATACTTTATGCTTAACTAGTGATGAAATATGGCATATGTGGTATCATTTAAGGGGAATCTTAACTGAGAGGGATATGGATGTTTCCTTTTAAACAACCTTTGTGTTCAGTGAACCCACCTCACTGCATATAACTACCTTTGTGTTCAGTGAACGCACCTCACTGCATATAACTACCTTTTTGTTGAGTGAACTCACCTCACTGCATATACCTAGCTGTTGTGTTGAGTGAACCCACCTCACTGCATATAACTACCTTTGTGTTCAGTGAACTCACCTCACTGCATATAACTACCTTTGTGTTCAGTGAACCCACCTCACTGCATATACCTAGCATCCCCCCGAGATGGACAAAATGGACAAACCAGGTAGAGGAAGAGGTAGAGGCAGACCCAGAGGAAGGCCACCTGGCATCGGCAGGTCACGTTGATGTGATTTTGTGCGGACCTGGCCCAAAGTACAGTGCTCAGATGAAGGCACGTGCCATCACTTCCCAAAATTGTCAGGACGTGGTTGACTATTTAACACAGAACACCTCATCTCCCGCAGCCACCAGCACTACTACATGCACCACATCCTCCGCATTTGACACTTCGCTGGAGTTATTTGGTGTGGAAATCACTGATTCACAGCCAATACTGCTACAAAAAGATGAGGGCGCTAAGCAAGTTACACCACCTCATACATCTGAGTTAGGTGGTGATAGTATGGACGTAACGTGTGAGGAGGGGGATGATGAAGTACCTGGTGTTGGTGCAGTTGTGGAGGTGTCTGAGGAAAGCGGAGCTGGGCAGGATGATTATGATGACGATTATACGGATGCCACGTATGTTCCCAATAGAGGAGATGACCAGGGGGACAGTTCAGAGGGGGAGTCAGAGTGGAGTAGGCGGAGACGAGTCCATGAAAGAAGCAGAGGGAGCTCGTCCTCAGAAACAGCTGGGGGCAGTGTCCGGCGCCATGTATCGCCAGCTATGGACAGCCAGCCAACATGCCCTTCAAGGTCAGCTGCTGATGCCACCATAGTCTCATCACCCCAGGGGGGCTCAGCGTTTTGGAATTTTTTTAACGTGTGTGTCTCAGATCTGAGGAAAGCCATCTATTGTCTGTGCCAGCAAAAATTGAGCCGTGGAAAGGCCAACACTCACGTAGGGACAAGTGCCTTACGAAGGCACCTGGAGAAAAGGCACAAACAGCTATGGCAAGAACACTTGAGGAAATGCAGCACCCAAAAGACAAGCCACCCTCCTTCTCCTCTTCCTCCTTCAGGTGCATCATCTTCAGCCGCTTTCTCCCTTGCACCTTCACAGCCACCCTCCTCCACACCGCCTCTGCCCTTGAGCGGTTCCTGCTCCTCTGCCCACAGCAGTAGCCAGGTGTCCGTGAAGGAAGTCTTTGAGCGGAAGAAGTCAATTTCTGCCAGTCACCCTTTTGCCCGGCGTCTGACAGCTGGCGTGGCGGAACTATTGCAGTCCATTTACTCAGATCAGTAAAAACAAGTGATTGCAACAAAGATGCTACAGGGTCCCTCCCTACTAACAAGTTGTTTAAGTGGTAAACTTAAAATGTAAAGACAACAATATCTATCTATCTATCTATCTATCTATCTATCTACATGTAAATTCATCATAAAAGTAATTATAAATAATGATGCAATAGATAAATAATAGACAATATTGTTTATAGTGATAAAAGAAACACTAAAACAGAGTAAATAATTAAAATAAGTAGAATGACTTAAAAAGTAAAACAAATTTGCTTTAACCATTTCACATACAGACCTTGTTTTCCCCTCCTTATGGACCAGAACAGTTTTTACATTTTACCTATGTGACTGTCCCTATTTAATCAGCAATAACTGTTTCCCTACTTATGACACCTAAATAAAATATTTATATATTTTTTTCAAGACAAACTAGGTTTTCATTGTATGGCATGTTATCCCTCAAACAATTTTATTGCCTATGCATTTTAAAGGGGCACCATGGCAAAAAATTGTAAAATTTAAAATATGTGCAAATGGACAAAAAGAAGTACATTTTTTCCAGAGTAAAATGAGCCGTAAATCACTTTTCTCCCATGTTGCTGTCACTTACAGTAGGTAGTAGAAATCTGACAGAAGCGACAGGTTTTGGACTAGTCCATCTCTTCATAGGGGATTCTCAGCAAGGCTTTTATTCTTTCTAAAGATATTCCCTAAAAAAGATTTAAACAATGATGCTGGCCAGCTTCCCTGCTCGCTACACAGTTGTTTGGCAGATGGACAGAACAACTGCCATTCACTAAGTGCTTTTGAAAATAAATAAATCCCTGAGAATCTCCCATGAAGAGATGAACTAGTCCAAAACCTGTCGCTTCTGTCAGATTTCTACTACCTACTGTAAGTGACAGCAACATAGGAGGAAAGTAATTTATGGCTCATTTTACTCTGTAAAAAAAATGTCCTTCTTATTTGTATATGTTTGCACATATTTTAAAATGTTTTGCCATAGTGCCTCTTTAATAGGAAAGAGATGAAACAAATAGAAAAAAACACATTATTTCTCAGTTTTACCAATGTGCTGCAGAAGATAGTGTCGGAGATGTGCACTGGAGCAATGCCCAGCTGTACTTCAGCTGTGCTTCAGCTACAAGACATATATCTATGTCCTTGTGGCTTAGATGAAGTCACAGAGGACGTAGATATACTGTAGTGGTGAATAAAGTGGTTCCAGTATCTATTCTATCCCAAATTCTAACACTAGTATTGATTCCACCTCTCCTGTCTTCTCAGCGTGACCCCTTCCCACTCTCATATCCTCTGTGTCCTTCAAGTCTCAACACTGTGTCTTCTGAGTCCCTCTTCTGCCTATTATATAGCCACATGAAGCAAAATAGGGCTAAAAAAAAGGGTAGCAGCAAAGATAATTTGGAAAACACAGCAAAAGGACTTGGAGGATGTGTGGAGTTCAGTGGCTACACTGAAGATACCCAACAGCTGGAATCAAGAGAGTCTGCTATTTCAATCCCTATCAATTATGCTCCACTGCACTTTGGGGAGAGGGAGCGATTAGTGGTGGCAGAAACAGAAAGGGGGCAAAGGGAAGATATTTTAATATGAATTCTGCAATAAATCAAAGTGTATCAGAGACTGTGAGAGAACACGGAAAAGCCGCCGTGTGTGCTGCGGAGGAGGCGGCTGATTCCGCGTCCAATGCGGTGGTTTGCACGCGGAAGCGTGTGTCTGGTAACAGGGCAGAATGCGGAAAAGCCGCCGCATGTAACAACAGTAAGGCGGCTGGTTCCGAGTCCAGCGCGGCGGTTTGCACACGGCAGCGTGTGTCTGGTGTGGCTGGGTCTGTTAGTGCACACAGGCTTAGGAATACACGCGCGCGTGCTGAGAGGCAGAACTCTTATACTGGCCAAGGAGAGATCTGCTGATCACGCCGATCAGCTGACTCCAGAGCAGGTTACTATTGGTTGATCAATTAAGGGTGGTGCTGGAGAGCACTACTCCACATATAGTTACTGCTGGTCAGTTGCAAGTTGTCTGCCGTTGCGAACACTACGTGGAAGCACTCGGACCTTAGTCAGATCCAACAGTGTGTTTGAACCAGGTGGACCTGGGAATTCACACTGAGCCAGATTACTTGTACTGTTATTCTCTTTATGCTTAGGCTAGTTCCAGGGTGTAGAGACCACGGACCTCACACCCAGACTAGGGAACTGTATTATCATCTGTGTTATACTGCAGACTAGTTCCAGGGTGCTGAGACCACGGACCTCGCACCCAGACTAGGGAACTGTATTATCATCTGTGTTATACTCCAGACTAGTTTCAGGGTGCTGAGACCACGGACCTCGCACCCAAGACTAGGGAACTTGTGTGATCATTTTGTTATACATCAGACTAGTTCCAGGGTGTAGAGAGTAGAGACCACAGACCTCACACCCAGACTAGGCATTGTTTGATATCTGTTATGACTTATTGCTTTCCTGACTACTCCTCTGTCCTCTGATTCGGTACCTCGCATATCTGACTCTCCGTTGCCAAACCCTGCTTGCCCTGGATACCGAATCAGTCTTCTGTCTTTGTACTTTATCTGTCCGTGTGTTACCGACCAGGCGTGCCCGACCTTGAGAGCTATCTCTCCTCTTAAGAGATAGTCTCCAGATCAGATAGTGACATCCCCCTTCAGGTGTCACTCACTCTCTGGTCCTTCCTATCTCCAGCCTGACTCCACCCCTTGGAGAGTCTCAGGCTGCTGGAAGGTTCCTGTGTCCTCAAGAGCAGTATTTCTTTACTGCCTATCACTTGCTCAGCAGGTGCATTGCTCAAAGTACAACTGTTACACCAAACACTCACATACCTATAGGTGCCCAGAGGTTAGCAATATATCTGTATTATCGGTGATTCTGCAGATCATCAATAATCAGGTATATATCTGCATTCTTAGTGATACTGCAGATCACCAATAATCAGATTCTCTCTGCGTGCTGACACCAATCATTACAGAACGGCAGACCAAACCCAAATGGACGCACTCCGCAGCTGTCTCGATGCACTCACCACTACGGTGGAGAATTACACCCGAGTGCTGGACAGTCACCAGACTCAAATCAACGCTTTGTCTGGGACTGTACAAGTTTATCAGACGGCTGTGGATACCGTGCGATCTCCTCCTAGCACAGACATACGCATGTCTGTACCTGAAAGGTTTTCTGGTCACAGATCTGACTTCAGGAGTTTTAGAAACCGAGTGTTATCATACTTTGAGTTAAGGCCTAATTCATCAGGAACCATAACACAGAGAGTAACCTTTATTAAGACTCTATTGTCAGGGGATTCCCAGACTTGGGCATATAGCCTTCCCACGGGGGACAAGGCCCTGACCTCGGTAGAGGAATTCTTTAAAGCTATGGCTATAATTTACGATGACCCGGACATTGCCTCTACCGCTGAGCGGAAGCTCAAGTTGTTACGGCAGGGCAAAGGTCCGGTAGAAAACTATGCTGCGGAGTTTAGAAAGTGGGCAGTATCAGCTAGACGGGACTCATTCGCCCTTTTAGACTGTTTCCTATCAGGGTCAGACGCAGTTTCTGATCTAATGTTGGGTCATCCTGAGCCCAAATCCATCGATGAGGCCATTTCATCGGCCATCAGAATTGATCGTCGTTTACGATATCAAAGACAGACCCGGGGTAGGAACAATGTGAGATACTTGTCCTACGCAGCGTCTCCTTCTGTTCCATCTCCACCTGCTTCACCCCTGCCGGAACCAATGCAGATGTTCAGTCGAGATTGTCTCAGGTGGAACGGAGACGCAGGGAAACAGAGCAGCTCTGTCTATACTGTGCAGAGGGGGGTCATGAAGTGCAGAATATCCCCATTGATCTCAGGTCTGGTTGTATGCCCCCTAGAGGTCATCTCTATAATTTATCTGGGCCAGAGAAATTGGCCATGCAGGAATACATCTGAGAGAACTTAGCTAAAGGTTTTATCCGCCCTTCTCGGTCCCCGGCGGGGGCAGGGCTCTTTTTGTGAAAAAGAAAGATGGAGGTCTCCGGCCATGCATTGATTATCGGGGCTTGAATAAAATTACGGTAAAACATCACTATCCTTTGCCTTTAATAGACGATTTATTTACTGAAGTCACCAATGCTAAGATTTTCTCGAAACTGGATTTGAGGGGTGCTTACAACCTTGTGCGGATCAGGGACGGTGATGAATGGAAAACGGCCTTTAACACACCCGACGGGCACTACGAGTACCTGGTGATGCCCTTCGGGTTGTGTTATGCCCCGGCCGTCTTTCAAGAGCTTATTAAAGAAGTCTTTAGAGAGGTGTTGGGCAAATTCGTCTTAGTATACTTAGACGACATACTAATTTTCTCGTCCAACCTCTCAGAGCACAGAAAGCATGTTAAGTTTGTGTTACGGAAGTTGAGACAAAACATGCTGTACGCTAAGCTGGAGAAATGCATTTTCGAAGTGACCTCTGTTGCCTTTCTGGGGTACATAATTTCAACCTCTGGCCTCTCTATGGACCCTGGAAAAGTTTCAGCTGTTTTGGAGTGGCCCCAACCTGTGGGACTGAAGGCTCTCCAGAGGTTCCTGGGGTTCGCCAACTACTATAGGAGGTTCATAAAGGGGTACTCTATGGTGATCTCACCTCTCACCAGTCTCACAAAGAAAGGGGCAGATACTCACCACTGGTCCCCTGAGGCCCATGATGCATTCTCCACTCTGAAGAAATTGTTCTGTACTGCACCCATTTTGAGACATGTCGACACCACTTTTCCCTTTATCGTGGAGGTAGATGCCTCAGAGGTAGGGGTAGGGGCATGTGCCTATTTTTCACATAGGTTTTCACTCGCAGAGAAGAACTACGATATAGGCAATAGGGAACTTCTAGCCATTAAGTTGGCCTTTGAGGAATGGCGACATTGGCTAGAGGGTGCAGAACATACCATTACTGTCTATACTGACCACAAGAATTTGGAGTACATTGAGGGCGCTAAGAGACTTAGCCCCCGACAGGCCCGGTGGTCATTATTCTTCTTGAGATTCAGATTTGTAATCACGTATACCCCTGGTAGTAAGAACATAAAAGCTGGTGCCTTGTCCAGATGTTTTGAGCCCGAGACAGCACAGCCCTCAGTTCCAGAAACCAATCTTCCTCAGAAACTGGTTCTGGCCGCCACTGAGACCTGGTTGGACTGGACAGAAACGTTGAGTCCGTTCCAACAGGATGTACCAAAGGGGAAGCCTGAGGGGGTCATGTTTGTACCATTGCCTTTTCGTCTACAAATACTGCAGTTGTTCCATTCCCACAAGAATGCTGGGCATCCCGGGGCCACCAGAACTCAGGATCTCCTTGTGAGATGTGCCTGGTGGCCGTCGTTGGCAACTGACTGCAAAGAGTATGTAAGGGAATGTGCAGTGTGTGCTAGGAGCAAACCCTCCCGCCAGGCACCTGTTGGGACATTGCAACCATTGCCAGTCCCAAGTGAGCCATGGACCCATCTGTCCATGGATTTTGTGGGCGAACTCCCCAGGTCTGAGGGCATGACGGTCATTTGGGTGGTAGTCGATCGATTCAGCAAGATGGCCCATTTTGTCCCCCTGAAAGGACTCCCCTCAGCCCAAGAGTTGGCCGATCTCTTCATCCAACATATTTTCCGGCTGCATGGTATTCCGGAAAATATAGTGTCAGATCGGGGAGTCCAATTTGTGTCTAAGTTTTGGAGGGCATTCTGTCATCAGTTAGACATGGAGCTATCTTTTTCATCAGGCTACCACCCACAGATCAATGGCCAGACCGAGAGAACCAATCAGTCTCTGGAACAGTTTCTGAGGTGTTATGTGGCAGATGTTCAGACCAACTGGGTCAAATTCCTGCCATATGCAGAAATTGCACACAACAATTTGAAGAGTTCCTCCTCAGGTTTTTCCCCATTCCAGGTGGTGACAGGAAGGTCACCTAAGTTCACCCCATTACCAGTGGCTGCCACCCCGTTTCCAGCCCTGGAGGATTGGCAGAAGTCCTTAAAGCAGACTTGGGGAATGGTAGAAAGAAATTTGAGGAGGGATTTTCAGAGTCAGAAGAAACAGGCTGATAAGAGACGTTCCATAGAGTGGGAGTTCCTTCCAGGAGACTTGGTCTGGGTGTCCACACGACATTTTGCTCTGAAGCAACCGTCTCCCAAGTTAGGTCCCAGATTTGTGGGTCCGTTTTCAGTGACCAGGTAAATCAATGATGTCACTTATGCCATTGATCTCCCTACCAGCATGCGAGGTGTGAGATCGTTCCATATGTCCTTGCTTAAGCCGGCAGTGCACGTGGATTCCGCTCCCCCCCCCCCCGTGTTGATTGATGACCAACCTGGGTATGAAATTGTGAAGATTCTAGACTCCCGGCTTGTACAGAACTCCATGCAGTATTTGGTGCACTGGAAGGAGGAGTTGAAAAGGGAGTTCCATAACTTGCATCCTGAAAAGCCGGGCAGGAGATGTCCGGAGCCCACTCCTGGGGAAGGGAGGTACTGTGAGAGAACGCGGAAAAGCCGCCGTGTGTGCTGTGGAGGAGGCGGCTGATTCCGCGTCCAATGCGGCGGTTTGCACGCGGAAGCATGCGTCTGGTAACAGGGCAGAACGCGGAAAAGCCGCCGCATGTAACAACAGTAAGGCGGCTGGTTCCGCGTCCAGCGCAGCGTTTTGCACGCGGCAGCATGTGTCTGGTGTGGCTGAGTCTGTTAGTGCACACAGGCTTAGGAATACACGTGCGCGCGCTGAGAGGCAGAGCTCTTATACTGGCCAAGGAGAGATCAGCTGATCACACCAATCAGCTGACTCCAGAGCAGGTTACTATTGGTTGATCAATTAAGGGTGGTGCTGGAGAGACCTACTCCATATAAAGTTACTGCTGGTCAGTTGCAAGTTGTCTGCCGTTGTGAACACTACGTGGAAGCACTCAGACCTTAGTCAGATCCAACAGTGTGTTTGAACCAGGTGGACCTGGGAATTCACACTGAGCCAAATTACTTGTACTGTTATTCTGTTTATGCTTAGGCTAGTTCCAGTGTGTAGAGACCACAGACTAGGGAACTGTATTATCATCTGTGTTATACTCCAGACTAGTTCCAGGGTGCTGAGACCACGGACCTCGCACCCAGACTAGGGAACTGTATTATCATCTGTGTTATACTCCAGACTAGTTTCAGGGTGCTGAGACCACGGACCTCGCACCCAAGACTAGGGAACTGTATTATCATCTGTGTTATACTCCAGACTAGTTCCAGGGTGCTGAGACCACGGACCTCGCACCCAGACTAGGGAACTGTATTATCATCTGTGTTATACTCCAGACTAGTTTCAGGGTGCTGAGACCACGGACCTCGCACCCAAGACTAGGGAACTTGTGCGATCATTTTGTTATACATCAGACTAGTTCCAGGGTGTAGAGACCACGGACCTCACACCCAGAATAGGCATTGTTTGATATCTGTTATGACTTATTGCTTTCCTGACTACTCCTCTGTCCTCTGATTCGGTACCTCACATATCTGATTCTCCGTTGCCAAACCCTGCTTGCCCTGGATACCGAATCAGTCTTCTGTCTTTGTACTTTATCTGTCCGTGTGTTACCGACCAGGCGTGCCCGACCTCGAGAGCTATCTCTCCTCTTAAGAGATAGTCTCCAGATCAGATAGTGATATCCACCTCCAGGTGTCACTCACTCTCTGGCCCTTCCTATCTCCAGCCTGACTCCACCCCTTGGAGAGTCTCAGGTTGCTGGAAGGTTCCTGTGTCCTCAAGAGCAGTATTCCTTTACTGCCTATCACTTGCTCAGCAGGTGCATTGCTCAAAGTACTACTGTTACACCAAACACTCACATACCTATAGGTGTCCAGAGGTTAGCAATATATCTGTATTATCGGTGATTCTGCAGATCATCAATAATCAGGTATATATCTGCATTCTTAGTGATACTGCAGATCACCAATAATCAGATTCTCTCTGCGTGCTGACACCAATCGTTACAGAGACTAAATATTATAAAAGATTTATACATATTTAGGGCTTCCTCCGGCCCCTCCAGCCTGACTGCTCCCACGCCTCCGTCCTCTGCCTTCTGGATCCTCAGTAACAGGTCCCGTAAGTTTGGCCAATTGTGGCCAGTCAGCGCAAGCGCAGTGTGGCTGCACGTGCTCCCTTCATTCTGCGCATGTAGTAGTCACATCCATAGGAGCATGGCGGGGCACGCGAATGCAGCCTGGCCACGTGTGCGCAGGGCACCTCAACTTGACAAACTTATGAGGCTTTTACGGGGACCAGGAGAAGGTGGAGGAAGACTTTGCGGGAGCGACCGATGCGTGGGGGCTGGAGGAAGCCCCAGGTATGTATAAATAATATTTTGTCTCTGGTTTACTTTAATGTTTGTTTTTTTTTTTTTTGTCTTGCTGTATGATCCCACTTCAACTGCTATATGGTATTTAAAAGTAATATTTATTCTTAATGCAAAATAAAAAATGCTTAATGTTGATATATATCATAGCAAGCACCATAACCATACAGTGTTTTACAAAGCGGACAGACAATTAAACATCTGCTCTGGCTTCTATCCATACCCCAAAGAAAAATTGTCCCTAGAGTGCGGTGGCAACATTAGATCGACATTGGATGGAACAATTACAGTGAACTAAAAGTGTGACAATTCAATTAAACTCTTCTTGAAACTCAGGCAGTATATCTACGACCCCGCAGGACTTCATCTAAAGCCCCAGGGGCATAGATATGCCTCTCTGCCTCTCTATGCATGTCATGCACGCGTGCACATGACCTGCAGTTACAGCTGAGATTGATGAATGGGAATATATGTTCCCAAAGCTAATCTGTAGTGTCATAGTGCCTAAATAGCAATTGATCATTCAATGAGAGTATGTAAAAAACAAAGAAAAACCTTTTACTTTTGTTTTGAGTTGGTCTGCTTGGAATGCAGTGGCATTCTAAGCAGGCAACATCTAGCGGCAGTATTTAACATTACAGTGTATGAATTAAATACAAATAAAGAATAAAAAGTCATTAACCCTTTGTCCCCTAACCTGCCCCCATAGTTAACAAATTAAATAGCTTAAAAAAAGAATAATCAGATTTCAGGAGAGAATACATAAATTGTTATGTTATGGAATTAGGTTTTTGTATTTGTATGCCATGAGGGTTTATTATTGTTATTTTTGCCAATAAAGACTTGTATTTATTGATTGATTACAATGAAAAAAAAATCACAAGATGGATAAAAAACCTTTATTCTATCAATAAAATATTGTCACCATACATTGCACTAGGAGCACAATTTAATCATCATAATAACTGGGACAAATTGGTAAATTTAATCTGTGGGTTTTATCTACAGTTGCACATTTTATTTTAAAACTGTAATGGCTGAAAACTGAGAAAGTATGCATTTTTTTCATATTGATTCTTCTTACTCCCTTTAAAATGCATATAAAAGTAAATAATTCTTAGCAAAGAGTACCAGCAATGGTCATCTACTGTTAAATTGACAACTTTAAGAGTGAAAGCATTAAGCATCATCAAGTTCCATTTATTTAGTCCCTTGATTTTGAGCACAACAAAGGCTTTGGTGAAAAAGCATCTCAACACATGTGCTCATACTCAGCTTTGCGTTGGCTTGGAGGACAATAAGAGACTGAGCTGTTGGATAAGACAGTACACAAATCCAGGAAAATAACATGCTAGCATTTACTTCAACCCTTCTATATTTGAAAAAATGATCTCAGCAATATAAAAGAACACAAGTGCAAGAAACATTGTCATAGTCCTTATCGCATTGAAATGGGCATAAAGCTTAGCCAGTCCAAAGCTTGCAATGTTCTGTCTCATATTTCGGATGTGTTGTAACAGCGAGCCGACAGTCAGTGCTATTGAGAGAAGAGTCAAGCAAAATGGCAAGAGGCAGCCCAAGAAAATGCTACTAATTAAATACAACAAGTTTATTGAGTATCCTATACTACTATAATCTTGTGTAGCATTCACACTTGTTTGTTTTTCTGGAAGAAAAATAATACACCATATGGATGGGACACTTTGGATAAAAGATCCAAATATTGACATCGGCAGAAGATAGGGCAGAAAAGTCAGGAGAATTCTTTTGGACCAAAGTAAACGTCGGAGCTGTAAGTTACAGATATTGATGCAGTAGAAGACACAGAGCCAGGAGATCAACCAATTGCTGCTGTAAATTGTAAAGTCAGTATAAGTATGGTTAACAGTAAGCATTCAACCAAAGAGATGTGGAAACCAACAACAAGCCATAATAAGATAAATGCAGTCACCACACCCTGAAAGAGAAGGTTCACCAGTGCCAAACAGAGATGAATGCGATCACATATTTTAAGTGTTAGTCCACTGCTCATTTTTTTTCATTTTAAAAAGCACAATATAAGCATTAAGAGACAAGCCTGCCCCTGTTTCCAGTATGATAATGGGCAGAAAGAAGGGCAATGTAGAAGATGACATCCTGGAGACCAACACGACGTTCAGGTAGACAATGATAGTGTTGGGCGAACAGTGTTTGCCACTGTTCGGGTTCTGCAGAGCATCACCCTGTTCGGGTGATGTTCAAGTTCGGCCGAACACCTCATGGTGTTCGGCCTTTTTTCGTTCGGGTTCGCCCGAACAGTTCAATGCCCAGCCGAACAGGCCGAACAGGGGCCCTGTTCGGCCGAACAGGGCCCTGTTCGGCCGAATACTGCCCCCCTATGGGGTCGCAGGCATAAGGGGGGAGCATGCCCCGGGCGCGGGGGGGGGTCAGAAATTCCCCCCACCCCCTCCGCTAGCGCTCCCCCCTCTGCCCGCTTCCCCATACAAAAAATTTCCGTAAAGTTCAATAGTACCTTCAGTGGCTGGCTGGCACTGTGGTGTGAGTGAGTAGGAGGAGTCCGAGTAGGACGCGTTGAGGCCGGGCAGCGGGCGGTTCAGCGGTAGTACCCTTGTGGTACTTCCGCCCTTTCTCTGACCTCACGTCCTCTACGTGATGACGCATACGAGGGTACGCGTGATGCGTACCCTCGTATGCAGAGGACGTGAGGTCAGAAAAAGGGCGGAAGTACCACAAGGGTACTACCGCTGAACCGCCCACTGCCCGGCCTCAACGCATCCTACTCGGACTCCTCCTACTCACTCACACCACAGTGCCAGCCAGCCACTGAAGGTACTATTGAACTTTACGCAAAATTTTTGTATGGGGAAGTGGGCAGAGGGGGGAGCGCTAGCGGAGGGGGTGGGGGGAATTTCCGACACCCCCACGACCGGGGCATGCTCCCCCCTTATGCCTGCGACCCCATAGGGCCCCCAAAAGCGGGATGTTCGGGGGAGTTCGGGGTTCGGGCCGAACATGCCGAACATCTGGCCCATGTTCGGCGAACGGACCCGAACCCGAACATCCAGGTGTTCGCCCAACACTAGACAATGATGCTTTAATGATCCTTCTGCTGTATAACGTTAGAACCGATGCAAATATCAACTGAATCTCAATTACATGTTCTGCTGAAGATACTTGATATATCTGTGCAGTTTTAACCAGTTCAGATCCTTTGATTGGGCTTCAAATATAGGAAAAAAGCTTGCACATCCCATATAGTTCTTTATTGTTTTGTATAAAAGTAAAAAAAAAAATTTCTGTACCATGTAGAGCCCCTTTATCTAGGCATGACTTGCTCTAGGCAGCCATCTACAAGAAGAAAGATAACAAACAAAACATAAAATGACTAAGGATGGTCGCTGGATTCCACGGAATTAAGATTTCCGCGATTCCGGCAGGAATTTGGTGATTCCGGTTCCGTTGCGACGGAGCGGAATTGCTATAGCGCTATGGCGGAATTTCCACGGAAAAATATGGAATTCCACGGAATGCAATTTTTTTTGGCCACCAAACGGATTTCTGCCTAAAAATCTGAATTTCTGTTTAACAGACTTACAAGTTCCACCCGAACTTTCCTCCCCTCCTCCTCCTGTCTTGTCTTCCAGGGAATTGTAGGATGTCAAAGGCAAGCTGACATACATTGGCCTTGAATCGAACCAAGGCCTACTGCTTGGAAGGCAGCTATCCTCACCATTATACCACCAACACTACACACTACTATGCTACATGCTGAAGCCAGCCTAGCATGTACCATTGTGATATACCCAAGAGAAAAATGAACTTAGGGAATTGTAGGATGTCAAATGCCAGCTCACATACATTGGCCAGGAATCAAACCCAGGCCTACCACTTGGAAGGCAGCTATCCTCACCATTATACCACTAACACTACACACTACAATGCTACATGCTGAAGCCAGCCTAGCATGTACCATTGTGATATACCCAAAAAAAGGAGAAAAAGGAGCTTACTTAGGGAATTGCAGGATGACAAAAGCTAGCTCACATACATTGACCAGGAATCAAACCCAGGTCTACCACTTATACCCAAGAGAAAAATGATCTCTCTCTCTCTCTCTCTCTCTCTCTCTCTCTCTATCCATCTATCTCTCTATTTTCAGATTAAGACAGGAGGCAGGAGGCAGCTCAAGACAGGAGGAGGAGAGGGAGGTGGAAGGAAGGAGAAAAAGGACCAGGAGGAAGGTGGAAGGAGGGAGAAACAGGTGCTATGGGCTACCATATAGCATAAACAAGGTTTCATTTGCGATTACTTTAATTTTTCAGCCCGAATGTGGAATTCGCGAATTCCGGCGGAACGGAGTTTGCTCTTTCCGATCATCCCTAAAAATGACCCACTTTTTCCACCACTACAGTATATCTACGTCCTCTGTTACTTTATCTAAGCCACAATGACATAGATATATGTCTTGTAGCTGAAGCAGTGCTTTGTTTGATTGAGCTTGCTTCTGTGCAAAACCTCCTGCACTATCTGCTGCAGCACTAATAGGTGAAAGTGAATATATGTTCCCCGAGCCAATCACATACATATTTATGATTTAAAATATTTTTATCTTCTCAGTTCATAGTGAAAAATACACACAGTAGCATTATTTACGAATCATTTTTCCTCACCATAAATTGTGACAGTAACATAATTTAAGTTTTGTGAAAAATGGTAGTAAATAGCCCAACAAAGTTTGTGTTTTTTATTTACAATAGTGCTTTTTATTTTTAAACTGGAATTGGTAAAACTGAGAAATAATGTGTTTTTTTCAATCTTGTTCCCTCTTTTCCCCATTACAATACATAGAAATCAAAATTGTTCACGGGAAAAATGCTGTAAGATGAAAGTCTAGTTTGTCTTGAAAAAAAAATGATATGTATTTCATTTAGGTGTTATAAGTAGGGATAAAGTTATTGCTGATTAAATAGGGACATAGCTAAAATGTCAAAACTGATCTGGTCTATAATGGGGAAAAAAGGTCTGCATGCAAAGTGGTTAAGGACAAAAAAAAATATTACCAAACTACCCCAAGATCTCACAGTGTTAGTGAAAGGAAATGGTAACCAAAACTGAAGTAGTTGCACCATCAACCACCTCATATACGTGAAATGCTCTATGTTGACTGGTATTAAAAACACAGATGCTGAGGCCCATCAAATCATTATGCACTGATGTGATGATCTAGCAGATATGAGCAAAAGCTAATTACAGTTGTTACAAAGAAACCAGATGGGAACATCTCAGATGTCACTGAACATGCCAGTGTCATATGCCACTATGCAAAAGAAACACTAGCATGCAGTTGTTGCAAAGACCATGCATTCATCCATGTACTCTATGCTGCCAAAAACATATATCATGTCAGTGTCACATGACACTATGCAGGAGAAACACCAGCATGCCAAAGTTGCAAAAGTCATGCATTAAACCATGTACTGCATGGATTAGTGATACAGAATAACCCTACAACAACACTAGCAACCACCTTGAACAGTTTTCTTGAGTCATTGGTGACCAACAGATGGATGCCCTCACATCTAATTCACCTTGCCCCTGCCCACTTATGTACACAGTCATAGATGGACTTCCTAAAATTCACAGGATTTCCTCCCTTGTCATACAGACCAATTATATCAGGTATTGGCTCCACCACACAACCTCTAGCCAGGTTGATAGACATGTGCCTGCAAACAGCTGTCCACTCCTTTGAATCCTATATTAACCTCCTTGCCGGTTATCCCGAGCTCAGCTCGGGGTAACCTGCGTAGGAGGATTTCTCAGGCCCCGCTGGGCTGATTTTTTTCCCTACACACAGCTAGCACTTTGCTAGCTGCGTGTGGTACGCGATCGCCACCGTCACCCGCCGATTCGCCGCTACCCGCCGCGCCGAGCCGCACCCCCCCCAGACCCCTGCGCAGCCTGGCCAATCAGTGCCAGGCAGTGCTGAGGGGTGGATCGGGATTCCCTCTGACGTCCCGATGGACGTCATCCCGCCCCGTCGCCATAGCGACCGGGGAAGCCCAGCAGGAAATCCCGTTCTGTATGGGATTTCCTGCTTACTCTGATTGCCGGAGGTGATCGAAGTGGGTGGGGGGATGCCGCTGCTCAGCGGCTATCATGTAGCGAGCCCTGGGCTCGCTACATGATTTAAACATTTTTTTAAAAAAAGTGCTCTGCTGCCCCCTTGCCGCAGGAATTTGACCGGCAAGGGGGTTAGGAACATAAATTGAATTCCCCCTAAAAATTGGCCTATGATACATGCACTACACAATACATACATAGACATATGACTACGGTAGAGACTAGATTGTGAGCCCCTTTGAGACAATATACTCTGTAAAGCGCTGTGTAATATGTGTAATAGATAAATAAATACAAGCATACCAAGGGAAGCTGGAATTCAAGCTGTGAAACACTTCACCAGAAACAGTAATGCCAACTGCCTGCCACACGAGTTTATTCTGCAAGCATTACAACTAATACTTTGATACAAAATAAAATTTGAGGATGGATGGTTTTCCCAGATCCATGGGATACCGCAAAGAATTGTATATATACCCTAACATCATGTATACCAAATATGTCAAAATATGGACCTGTTACATTGGTGACATCTTCACTGTGTCCAATGGCTGGTCTGAGGAATTTACTCAGTTCATTGCACATATCAACTCACTCTTTGATGGGATTACCTTCAATGCATCAACATCCTTGGACAATATACCATTTTTGGACACGCTCGTTAAGGTCAAGGAAGGAGCCATCACTACTACCCTAAACAAAAAGCCAACGGACAGAAACACACTGCTCCACTATAGCAGGGTACACCCTAGACACTTCTTAGATGACTTGCCGTTTTCTCACTACTTATGAGTGCTGAAGTTCTGCTTTGACCACACTGACTGTTAGTTACATTTTTAGTCTATGGTGTGTTTTTTAGTTCTATAAAATTGTGTCAGAAATCAGTTACAGAACATCTTATTTGGCTTCTAAATAAAGAGTTGAAAGAATCATTCCACTCCAGAAAAGGATTACAACACAACACAACACTATCAGTCTTTTTTTTTTTTTATTAATCTGGACAGGAGGTTTCATTTTGTGTTTAACTATACCCCCATGTCTAATCGAATTCATCAGACTATAAAAAAATATTGGTATTTATCAGATGATCATTTGAAAGAGGTAGAAAGAAAACAAACAAACAAACAAACAAACAAACCTAGAATTAGTTTTAGAAGAGACAATAACATTAAAAGAGCCTTGTTGATAGTAAGTTAAAACCTATTAGTAAAAATGATAATTGACTTTCTGAAAGGAGTTGGGGAGGGTAATTTCCCCTGCGACCACTGTTCTGCAAACATATTAAAAAAGGTAGTTTGGTCCAGATAGGGGGAATTACATGGTGCATCAGACAGTTCATTCATTTTAGGTTGAGGTGCATGGTGTATTGACTTGCTGCCCCTGTGGGAGATTCCACCAGGGGAAAACCACCTAGCCACTCAAGGATAGATTTTTACAGCATAAAAGGCCTATAACCAATGGTGTAGGAGCACGCAGAGTGATGAAGCATGTTAATGAGTGTCATGGGGCCGAAATTGACTGCCTACAAGTAGTGGGCCTCCTTAAAATTATTGGTCCACAATATGGGGGTTCTGGAGATTAGTTACTATTGCGGAAAGGAGCCTATCTAATTTATTTGACTAATGCCTTAAAAGAGGAACTTCAGCCTAAACAAACACACTGTCATTAAGTTACATTAGTTATGTTAATTAAAATAGATAGGTAATATAATCTCTTACCCACTCTGTTTTAAAAGAACAGGCAAAGGTGTGTGATTTCATGGGGGCAGCCATCTTTTTGCTTGAAGGGAGCATGAGAAACAGTTCCAACTGTCCTGTGTCCTAATCACTCCTCCCAGCTGCTAGGTAACGAGAACAACAACATCAGAAATCCCATCATGCTTTGCACAGCATCAGGGGAAAAAACATCCAGGCAGTTTTCTTTGATGAGGTGGAACTTAGCTTCTGTGCAATCAAAAATGAGGCTTCTGTAAGAAAAACTTCTGATGCTGTGAAACTGTTAAAGAGGAGCTGTTAGGTATAGGGTCTCAGAGAAAATAAACACATATATCAGTAGCTAAAGATTGGCTGTACTTACATTACATATGCATTTCACTGTCCACGTTTGGATTTCACAGAATTTGTATATAGTATATGCAGAGATAGATGCTCCTGACAGCTCATGGCAGGCTCCATGTTTGTGAAGCCAAATGTGTCGTCATGTCCTGCCTGCTTCTGATCACAGATAAGCTCGTTCTTGAACAACACGGTGTGCAGTGAATATTAATGAGCCATGTGGCTAGGAACAATAGCTGACTCCTGCAGTGAAACTCTGCCCCGAGATTTATCAGTGTTTCGCGCTGGACTGATTAGAAGCTCCTGTACCGTCTCATTAGCAGCCGAGGGGAGGGCCCCAGAATGCTTTGCAGTTTAGCTGCGGCTTGCGTCTTTATGGGTCTAAACAGACTTTAAGATAAGCACACATCAAAGGTAACTGAGATGTTTATCTTCACTAATGGCTTTTGAGCTTCCTTCTAAACTGTTTAACACAGGAGAATAGAGGTTTAAATTAGCTTCTGCAGCCTGACAGTTACTCTTTAAATACCAAGCCTTTTCAGTGCTGCTGAGTATATTTTTTAATCTGGAGGTTCACTTCAAGTAATTTGGGCTTTAATGATAGGAATGGAATTTCAGCTTTTTGTAGATGATAATGTTAATGGTTTTTATTTTGATATATTTGTATGCTTTACTCCGTGTCTGTAATGGATAATGTATGATGTTACTTCCCTTGGAGTATTGTTCCCTCCCCCACCTCCAGGTATATAGGTGGCTGTGGATAGGAAGGGGTAAGTCTGGGTGTTCTGAGGAGGCGTAAAAACATGTGGAACAGCTCCCAACACGGGTGGCTTTTTTATTCTGTAACTAATTGTGCTTTAACCTCCCCAGCGATATTGATGGATATACATGTCAATACAAAACATGCTGTGAACTGTATTAATGGTTATACACGTCAATACTCTCCTGCACTGTATACTAGACCTTTGCTTAACACATTTTGGCAAGTTACAGGAAACAAAGGTTATGAACATAAATTTGATCACTTTTTGCACAGAAATCCTGGGGAGATTGAATGCCAGGGAAGTTAATATAATGACTTTGCATTTGAGTACTAGAATCCATCATCCTAATTGAGACAAAATTAATTTTGCAATAGTTTGAATTCCGTGTGGTATTTTGCAAATTTCACTGTGAAAAAAAAAAAAAAAAAAAAAAATATATATATATATATATATATATATATTTTTTTTTTTTTTTTTTTCTGTTGTGATAAAAAAAGTGGCAAAAGAGAAAGGAGATATAGAGGTTACGGTATTTGCATTCTTAATTTGCATCTTTCCTGAGTCTGTAGTGTGTTTTTCAGTTTTGCAACAACGTTGTGCCGGAATTCAGCTACAGAACACCTTCTTTGGCTCCTAAATAAAGAGAAAAAAGAAGCATTCCACTCAAGAAAATGCTTCCACTACTACCAGTCTTTGTTTTATTCATTGTTTGCATAACATGTATCTCTGGAACGTTTCTAAACACATTTGTTGTCGTCATGTTCATCAGAAACCGGAGGCAGAGTCTTAAAGACAGTGATAAAATAGTGATCATCATGTCTTTAGCAAATGTTTTCCTACAGGGCTTCTCAACTTTTGCTTGCATTTTAAACAATGTAGGGCAAAGCACACTCTACTCCAGTGATTATTATGGGCCCTTCCTTGTCATTTTCCTGTCTGCAGTTGACATGTGCTTCTGGCACACCTGCTGGTTGTCAACCTGTTACTGCTTAAAACTGGTTCATTTGTCCCATCAAGCCTTCCAAAGGTTGAAGACAACCTTCTCTTCTGCTCTTGTTCTTTTCTTCACTTGGTCTGCAGTTTGGTCTTGGGCCATTAATTTGCCTCTTCTTTGGATAACACCTGGAAAGGTTACTCATAATTTGACTGAAACTTCAAGTATGAACATTTATAGTTTAGAAATATATTATCTATTTTTGTTCTTCAACAACCTGTTGACCAGCTTTCTGCCATTTCTCCTAACATTCTTGTGCATTGTACTCATTGTGACCTCACTGCTACGCCATGTCTGGAGGATTCATAAAAACAAATCTCCAATCAAGGATTCCCAGCTTCAAGGTCATGTCCGAGCTGCCAGAACAATGATTTTAAGACTCCTCCTCGACCTCATTTTATGTTTCATTGTCTCCAGTGTACTACTGTTTCAACTGCATCCAAATTTGGTTCTGGACACTCTGTCTGAGGTAGTGGTTGTGATCTATCCTTCTTTCCAATCTGTAATTTTAATTACAGGTAGCCCCAAGTTGAAAAAACTGTTTTGTGGACAAACAGCTTTGTCGTAACTATTAATAATAATAATACTAATACTACTACTACTAATAATAATAATACTAATAATAATGAATAGTAGAATAAAGATGTACAAATGATATGATTCATTTTTAAGTACTTAGCAGTGTCTACAAAATTGCATTCCTTGGTGTCTGCTGACCTGTATTTTCTTTTCTGAACGTAATAATTTAACACTGTTTGTCTTATAATGTAAATTTAAGTTGTATCATACTAGTGGCTCAATTTAGTAAAGCTGGATTGAATTGCACTAAAGCTAAAGGTACATAGATACATGGTACAATTTTTCATTTTTTTTTTTCGATTAGATAATTTAGTTTGATTATTCCGTTAGAATATAAAGATTTTTCCAGCATGTCCGATCATATTTTTCTCGAAAAAAACAGGATAATTGTTCGAATTTCTTGATTGAAAAAAAATATTTTCAACTTTCATTCGATTTGATGATTTGGATCGAATAAACGGGATAATCGAACGTTTTTATTGTACTATGTGAGATATTTTCTACAATGTTAAGAAATCTATTGGGGTGGAGGTTATTGTTATGATTGTTAATAAGAGCTCCATCTGTCATTATTTGGGAGGGAAGGTGGGGGGAAGGGCAAGCATTTTTATCACACATTATTTTCATGTAGCAATCACTATTGCTTCAAGAGAATGGTTAGTCACTATCGCACACAAACACTGACTTTTTTTTTGCATCTTTCAAGCTGGGCTTTTTTGAAAATTACCTATAACTATAGACTGTGGAAATCCACCTTGTCAGTTGACTAAATTAATTTCTATAACAAGAAGCTGTCTCTTCAAGCCAACAGATTGGACTACAACTGCCAGACAGGACAGGTATGTATGAGAAACATGCCTGTACTCAACTCCACACACGCTGCTAAATGGAAGAAGATGGATTTTTCCTTTGACAAAAATAAAAAAAATGTAAGATCAGGATTGGGTACGATGACAAAGGTCCTCTAAAGAGAAAACACAGAGACATCTGGGACACAGATGGTGCAATATCTCACTACAAGGAGAGTAGTGGGAGTAGTAGTCACAAAAACAGGGTTGCAACAAAGACAACCAACCAAATGAGCCTATGAAGCTTTTGACCTCGTCTTTACTCGGGCGATCTGGGATGATCCTGGTATGGTCACTTTCTAGAAAAGCTATTGCTGGGTACCAGCTATCCTTGGGAAAACTAGAGACCAGGTTCCCTCCAAAGGAATGTATGAAGCACAATGGGACAAGAGGTGTCTAAAGTAAATTACAACTAAGATAAAAATATAAAATATGAAACAGAATTTCTGAGTTTTACTTAATTGTTACTAAGGAAGCGGCTTGAGGAAGCGTCCAAGAGCCCATGAAATACGTTGTCAGTGTTATAGCAAACCTACACTGAAAATTAAAAATGAAAATAAACATACTCAAGTCATTCTCACCTCATATGCAGTCTAGTCATCAATCTCTTTCCCCTCTCCTGTGTCCTGTTTGTCCACTGTGATCAATGGAATTCTCCGTCCTCTATTTTGAAAATGGCCTTTACACCATAACAGCTTTCTGGTCAGTGCACTGTTTAACTGTAATATCGGCCACTTGAGCCATAGGGAGACATGGACATTACCCTGCTCATCAGTTGTCTTTTCAGTTATAACTGACATAAACTGATGTATAACTGACAGCAACTAATATATTTCAGTTCTGACAAAATCTTGTCAGAACTGAAAGGGATTGTTGTTAGAAGAAAATGGTGATCTTCTGAGAGGAACTGAGAGTGAGGTAAATATGTAATATTCATTTGCAGGTCCTGAGTTTATTTTAAAATTTTTTAATCAGTTCAGGTTCACTTTAAATCTTTTGTACTAACCCAGTGTCACCTTTAAAGATAAGCCTCTCTTATTTTTTATATTTATGTTTTTTTTTTTTAAAAGTTCTATTTTACCTTGGGCTTCTCTTTTCCCCTTGTACATTTTTAAATTACTTTAGACAGATTCACTATAGATCTCTCATAAAAAGTGAGAAAAGTTTGGGTCATAGGGTCATTATCTATTTCAGTTGTTTTAGGATACGAACACACTAGGCATAATCGCATACGCAGTTTCCACTATGTGCTATGGAAAACACATATACAATTCTGCGTAGTGTGTTCCTACCCGTATAGTATTAGCCATTCAGTAGGTGACAGTGATTTCAACTATTCTAGCTCATCTCTTGCATTCAAGATATTGGGCCTGATTCACAAAGCGGTGCAAAGTGTTTGCACGCCAGTGAAAAGCCCTTTATCATGCCTAAACTCAGTTTAGGCATGATAAAAAGAAACTCGCGTGAATTTTCCGCGTGCAAAGTTTTGCGCGGCGCACGGTGCGGTGCTCGCGATGCGCCCATTAAACCCTATGGGCGCTGCGCGCGGAGTTGCACGATTGCGCGCGCAAAACTTTGCGCGCGGGCCTTTGCGCACGATAAAGAGCACAAAGCGGTGCTAACTCAGCGGTGCAAAGATTATCACGCCTAAAGTCTTTTAGGCGTGATAACTGAGTTATCAGCGCTTTGTGAATCAGGCCCATTGTTGTGTTTTTTTTGTTTGTTTGTTTTTTAACTAGCACCTGGTTTCCTCGTAACTCTGGAAAAGTTCTTTGATTGCAAAGCCACTCACTATAAAGTGAATAGGAACATAAGCAGTTAATGATTGGAATCAGTCTTTTAGGACATGCAAATAAGCTTAAGTGTAGCTAGATTTCTCATTTGCATTCTTTATTGGTACATGAGAAAGAAAAATGGGCACAAGAGGACTCATTTCTTAAAAAAAAACAGGTCGAGAAATTAGATACTATACAGCTTTGCATCTAATGTCACCTGCTCCTGGGTATCTAGTTCTTCCTAAAAGTAACATATCAGACATAGTTCAACAATAACTATACTATTGTTGAAAACCAAACCATACAAAGAAACAAAAAAAAAAAAGATAATCCAAAAAACTAGGACCCTGCTAACTAATTTATGACTAATTCAGCTCTTCTGGAATGTGTTGTAAATATTACCATCTCCGCCGCTCTTTTCTGTGGTAAAGGTAAGTGACAACTTCAGTGCACCATATTAAAATGGTTGTATAGAGCCAACACCACAAGACATAAGAGTTCTTGTGAACCTGGCAGTCAGAGATAGACAGTCACTTTGAAGCGTGGATTAAGGTACTTTAGCACAACTTTCCTCCAACTTGTGTTACATTCCAGGATCAAACTCAATGTTGTGGTTGGCAGTGCAAGGCCCTAGTACTGTACAGACATTTCATTAGGCAACAGATCAGTGATGTGTTCTGTTCCCCAACTTCCCCATTAAAAACATGTCCATCAGCCCCGTCCTTCAAACCAAATGCCTGGGTGTAAACTCAGCACTAGAGATGTATCAAAAACAGAATTTTCCATTTGTGAACGGTGAACGCAAACTTCTGCAAATGTTTGTGAACAGGCGAACCTGGTGAACCGCCATAGACTTTAATGAGTAGGCAAATTTTAAAACCTACAAAGACTGTTTGTGGTCACAAAAGTTATGTTAGGGTTTAATGGGCGCATCGCGCGCACCGCACCGTGCGCCGCGCGATTGCGCGCGCAAAACTTTGCACGCGGAAAATTCACGCGAGTTTCTTCTTATCATGCCTAAACTGAGTTTAGGCGTGCTAAAGGGCTTTTCACTGGTGTGCACCACTATCCAGGTGGTGGCTGGATAGTGTAATGGTTAAGGGCTCTGCCTCTGACACGGGAGACCAGGGTTCGAATCTCGGCTCTGCCTGTTCAGTAAGCCAGCACCTATTCAGCAGGAGACCTTAGGCAAGTCTCCCTAACACTGCTAAAGCCTATAGAGCGCGTCCTAGTGGCTGCAGCTCTGGCGCTTTGAGTCCGCCAGGAGAAAAGCGCTATATAAGTGTTTGTCTTTGTCTTTATGAAAAGTTGTTTCAAGGGGTCTAACACCTGGACAGGGGTATGCTGGAGGGGGAGTTGACGCAAAGTCAGATTTTAAACCCTAAAGGGCAGAAATCACATTATGCTGGAGGGGTAGAAAAAAGGGGAAATGGGAAGGCACCGGGAGCCCAAGCTGGTGTATTATCTCAAGCGTATTGAATCAGCAAAGTGTCAAGTAGTCAGATATACTCACAAAGACAGGTTGCATATAAGGCAACCACTTCAAATGGCGTGTAGGGAAGTACCGTCTCCACTCGGCCTTGTGGTGTCACTCAGGTGGTTGCAGCTCCTTAGAAAAAGACCACCTGCCAAGGTGGTGTCCCCTATATCCAGGGAGAATTAGCATAAAACAGATGTAGGAGGCGCCCAGGTGGGTACTTGTGACTTACTTTAAGGGATTGACATATATACGTATAGCTATTATATGGTTGTACATATAAGAACAGGTAAGAAGAGATCCTACCTTAGTAAGCAGTCATTCATGAATTTAAAAGAAAATTACTTTATTAGGGCACTCAATATGACAACGCGTTTTGCGGTGAAAAACGCTTCATCAGGTTGTGTAATGTCCCAGTGTCAGAGGTTCCCCGGGCTTAGGCGCCTCAGCTCTGGGTGTCAGTGGGCTGTGGAGTAGTGTCTCACACAGAGAAATACAATAGTACTATCTGAGTACAGTGAAATAATAACGCACTGGAGTGGTTCTGTGCCTGCAGCTTAATGTGGCAACAGCAGTAGTGTGCACACAGCTCTGGATGTCAGTGGGCTGTGGAATGTGACACACAAACAAAACACAGGATACTGATGTACTAGCCCTCAAAAGGGCTGTTTGGGATGCTTTCACAGAAAGCGAGGAACAAGAACACAGGCCTAGCTAATGCTTTCCCTACCTATTGCAGCAAGTCTGTCCCTGCTCTCTCTAACAGTCAGCAGCCAGCAGAGAATTAATCCAATATGGCCACCCCACCTGCTTTTTGATAGCGATGTGGGGGGTCCAGGAGGGGGTGCTAGCTGATTGGCTGCCATGTGTCTGCTGACTGTGAGGTAAGGGGTCAAAGTTTAGCTCAATGATAAAGTATAGGGAGTGAATCGAACATGCCAAACAGTGGAGGTTTGCAAAATACTGCTAGCCAACAAACAGTTCGGGCCATCTCTACTCTGCACTCTCCTTCACCCCCCATATCCAGAATATCTCCAGCTCCTGTCACTTTTATCTCCACAACATTGCTAAAGTGTACCCCTACCTAGCCTCTTTAGCTGCCCCCCTTTGCAAGTCCCTTAACCTCCTAAGCGTTTATCTCGAGTACAGCTCGGCGTGGAAAAAAACAACTTAGGAGTGGTTATTCTTAGCTGAACTCGTGGTAACCACCGGGAGGTCCATGCTGAGCAATGCGTGCAGCAGGTGCTTTTACTCACCTCCAGGGGATCCCAACGTCGGCCGCCATTCTTCTCCCCCTCCTCTGAGGCTCTGCTTCCCCGGTGAGATCACCATCTGTCGGCATGACAACAGATTGCAATCTCACTATAGGGTTACAGTGCTACCCGGAGGATGGAGGGAGAACTGCAACACTGGATCCCAGGGAGGCGAGTAAGTGCTGGGGCTCTCTGTGCAGATCTCTCTGCGGTGTGATTTTTTCCAGGCTTTAGGGTCTAAAAGTATACTAAAAAATTGCACCACATTTAGACCCTAAAATACAGAAAGAATCAAAGCGCCAAGGGGGTTAACTGGCTCACTGTCCTCCTCAAAATTACATTTAAACTGCTCCATCCACCATCCACCATACTGCTCCTTCGTTGATCTCAGATCTTGTCCAAAGATACTCCCAAGCCTGTTCTCTCAGCCACTCCAAAACTCTGTTGGTATCCACCACTTGCATTACTTGGTAACTCACGAAGCTCCAGGACTTTTCCAGAGCAGTCCCTCTTCTATGGAACTCCCTCCCCCATCTTCAACTCATTCAAGCAGACCTTAAAGAGAACCCAAGGTAGATTTTTAAAATTTTAATAGGACACAGAGGCATGTTCTGTGCACAATGTCCTTCTGCTGCCAGTCCCCCCTGGGCTCTGCTGTCACCCCTGAAAAATACAGACAGCAGATTGTGGCTAGCCTTCTAGCCTTCTTCTACCTGCAGCCTGCCAATCAGTGTCCTCTGCATTGCCTACCCTATTACATGTATTCCCTGTGACTTCCCGCCTCCACTAGCTTCCTCCAATCGGAAGCTAAACCGCAACCTAGGAAGTACTCAGAAAATACTTGGTACTCAGCAGAAAATTTCAACTGGAATTGAGTTATCGCTCAACAAAGGATTCTACTTACATGCATGGGTCTTGGTGAAGCCTTTTGTATACATAAAACATGTATGTTTAAAGCACAACTGACTTGAGAAAAACTCTAAGATAAGCACAGGTGTATGGCCATGCTGGCTCTACATACCACTGTGCAAGGTCCATTCCTCTTATAATCCATCCTGGTCCCCATAATCACTACTTGAAAAATTTGACTTTTGGCTAAAGCCACATTTCAAGACAGGAAAAGGCGGGCTTGCCACAATGTTTCCTCCTATCACTCACCCATTCCCTCCTCTTCCCCAACCTATTTGCTCCCTTTATGGGCACTTCCCTTGGGAGAGGGAAGCCTCTGGATCCAATTCCTTAAACTAGAGGCTTCTGCTGGCCACAAGAGTATGACAATTTCATACAGGGAGCCCAGTCGGGTGAGAAGTCCCACAAGACTCACAAAAGTAACCAATAGTGTCAAACATCCACATAAGACTTGAGCCTTTATGGATGAATATTCAGTGTCTTTTTATTGTACAACTGCAGTAATACAGCACACCAAACAGCACAACATGTTGGGTCAAACACCCTTTGTCAAGTGCTCAAGCATAAATATGCTGAATATTCATCCTTGAAGGGTTCTTGCAGGGTTGAGTCCTATGTGGATGCTTGACACTATAAGCCTCTGGATCATCCAGAGGGTCCCCCTGTTATCCTTCTCTGGCCTATTCCAGTTGTGTACCATCCGCAAAACCGCTTGTTAATGGCTCAATGGAAAAAGCTAAGCCTGATTGGATCCATGCTATTGCGCATATGTAATCTGCTTGTGCAGTAGCATAGACCCGATGCGGTTTGGCTTTTTTCTGTCGAGGGTCTTGGCAGTGGAATGGCCTGGCAGGCTGGACAGAAGAAGCTTCTGGAGGACCCAGAAGCTTCCCCTCCCATGGTGAGTACTTACCCAAGGTAAGTATCTAAATGTACCCATCATAAACCTCACAGGGTTTAAGAGGAGTGAATGGGAAGGTGATGGGAGGGAACATCACTTTACCCAAAAGCCAACATTTTCAAGGAGTGATTATGGGCACTGGGAGGAATGAAGAGAGTCATGGATAATACACATTAGTTATGTGGCTCTAGCATGAACATACCTCTGTGCTTACCTTAGTGTTGGGCGAACAGTGTTCGCCACTGTTCGGGGTTCTGCAGAACATCACCCTGTTCGGGTGATGTTCGAGTTCGGCCGAACACCTGGTGGTGTTCGGCCGAACTGTTCGCGTTCGTCCGAACGGCTCAATTCCTG